>NC_088712.1:42665508-42965508 GCF_963576615.1 Watersipora subatra
TTCATATCCTATGTGTTCTTGAAACTCTAGCTTTGCGTTTACAAAAGCTTGGAAGCAATGTATCGCAGTCATGAATAATACACTTTGTTTTCATTTTTTAATTTGAATATTCCTAAGTAAAACTTGGCAGTTCACATCAACTTAACAGGCAACAAAACAGAGACCTACTAAGCATTCCAGGCTAGTTCAAAAGCAAAAGTAAACATTATGTACATAGCTAGGTATGATGTACTTTTAACCAATAAAACAACAGTAAGCCTTCACGTTTGAACATCAAAGAGACTTTCTTAAATTTTTTATCAGAAAAAGTGTGGTGGACACCGGGCCATGACTCTGTGTTATATCTTGCATGCTGTCTTGTTTTTTTATTGTTATTCATTTGTCCACATACTATATCGCTATTATGTATTCGTTTATCGCTGTATTACAACCATGGCAAAGGATTAGTGATTATGCTTATTACTAATGTTATACGGTTTTTACTCGGTTCCGTTAGCCGGAGAGGGTGAGTTTATAGTATATAAAGGAACATGCTCACTCAGTAGGGCAGAGCAGATAATTGTACACTCCGCGGCTAGTGGAATTTCCTTCTGTAATAAAAAACCAAACAAAACTACACACATTCTCTTTTTTTTATGTAATATTCTAGATCATGCCAATAAAGGCCGGAAAATTCCTTTACAAAAGTTCACCCGCTTAAACATTTTTATTGTGGTTGCAAATACTGCAACACTTTAATGAGGATAAAATGTGTAATATTCATGAGTCGATTCATATTTTAGATAGATTATAATGTAAGATTTATCCGATTAATGACCTTTTTACCATCTTAATAGCTGCTGAACAGTGCTGTTAGTTAGGCTACTTTACTAAATTGGTCTTAGTGTTCTGTTAGTATTAGCACTCATTTATAAGAAATGCATTCTTGGCAGGTACCTGCTATGAGTTGTCAACATCAGATGTTGATCAGCTGGAAAAGGATATTGGACTCCCAAGTGGCAGCCAAATCAAGCTGATCCAAGCAGGAGATGTGAGTAGATCAAACTATAATAAGTTATTTAGTGGTTGTTGCAAGCAATTTTGAATCTTTTGCGCTTGAAAAAGTTGTTAGCTGAACATAGTTGCCACCGGCCTACATTTGTTGTTGTTAGTGCAAAATGCCTATAAAAAGTCAAGTAACTAAATAGTTGAAAATTTTTTGTTAAAAACAAATTGTTTCCACCCTTTTCTAAAGACATTAATTTAATGCATTTTTAATTCTGAATTAATTTATTTCACTTCTAAATAAAGAAGTATAGAATTAATTTATCCGTATTTTGCTTTATTCCATGTTTTTGTTTAGAATCACTACAGAGAACTAATACAAAAATTTTGATAACAGTTGTACTCATTGCAAAGCCAAGTATTTTAATTCATATATTTTTGTGTCTGAGTCTAAGATGGCTGTTGCTTTGCTTTTATAAGCATGTAGTCGGATGGTTTCTCTTGAATGACAAGACTCTTTATTAACTCCTTCAGGCTGACAGCTGCGGTAGCTACATGTCCAACTGCTCACAAAATGAAGTTTGCTTTCAAGGATGTGGAGGTGCAAAGCTGAATGAGTCTATCTGCGTTGGTAAGACTCAGTTACAAAAAAATAAATAAAAACTAGTATAGCTAAACTAGTCACATCCTCTTTTCAGTTTTTACAAATTAACTTCCTATATGTGTTTCAGTCTAAAATTATGCGTTAAAAATATTGTTAAAAATTGGTTTAATATTTTAGAGGTGATAGCTTCTGAAACTCTAAAGGGGTCGGTACTACCAAGGAACAGTACATAGCAACATATGTAAATCTTTTTTATCCTTTCCAATAACTTCACGCAAACGTTTTTCTTTTCATTATCAATGAGAATTATGACATGATAAGACATTGAAAAAAGATTTGTATGACGCAGATATACATTTATATATATAAATATGTATTTATACATGTATTTATATTTATATATTTATATGTAAATATATATACATATTTATATACATATATACGTGTATTTATAAATGTATATATAATTCTTTTTTTTCAATAGCTTTACGCAAAAGTTTTTTATTTGCTATCAATATATATATATATATACATATATTTTTGTAGAGCGCTTGTTTGCAGATATTATAGATTAGCGATTTTTAGTTGTGGCAAAATGTGTTATTACCACAAGCTCCATGGTCTATGGCACTCCTGAGCCCTTATGGTAAGAACTCAGTCATCACCCAGCAAGTGCTGGGCCCGGGGGAAGGGTGTGCCGAATGCACATTCCCACTACCCGATCTAGCTGAATGGGCAGAGCAAACCCACAACAATCGCGCATCTTCCCACTTCTGCTCGGCGGTAGGCTCTCGGTGCACAGCCGGCCCAATCAGAGTGGACAGTTCCTACACCCATCATAGAACAGTCTTGTGACTGCCCTAAAGGGAGGGTAAAGCCTTACCCGAGCCGTGCCCCACTACAGGAGCGCCACCCGAGCCCCAATCAATTTTACTTTCACAGGCGGGTTGCCCAAATAGCATCCACCATAGTCCGAGAACATGCACCATATTTCCCAGCCGCCATCAAGCGTGCAGCATGGTAAGATCTTAAAATCATAAACGGTGAATCCCGGGGCGCACAGAAAACATGCACTAGCTAGGCTCACCGCCCTTCTCCAGTTGAGGGTTGCACTGCCATAAAAGACGGTGGCTTCCCCGCGTTCAATGCTTGCCCATCGGGTGACTTCCAGGCAATCATACTTTCTGACCTTTTCCTCATGAGCCTTATCTGAATCCCATCTACATGTATCTCCTGTGATGGTTGTATCCATCCAAAATTCTTGTTCATCCAGCCAGGCTACTAGGTTAGGTTTACAAAATGTTTGGGCAAAGGGAATGATGGGTTCCTCTCTTCAGAGGTCATGCCAGTTGACCATAGAAAATGCATAAATGCATCTATGGCAGCGAAAGGGTTAAAAGATGTTACTGTATATATACACCAGCTAAATACATACACTAGCTGTACCACCCGGCATTGCCTGAGTAATGAAAAAAGTTCTTGTACAGAAAATTTATTCGTATTTAGCATATAACAACATTTGCTACGCTAACTTTCAAACTTCATATCATGAGAAAAGTGTTTTCTGTAAGTGAAATAAATTAACAAAGAAAATAAAACCAACTGTAAAGGTTTTCAAAGTTTGCCAAACTACTGTAACTTTCCATCTTTGCATCATAAGAAAAATATTTTGTACAGGTCAAATAAATTATAAAAAGTAATATAGCTATAAAAGTGGTTCGACAAAAATGTGAAATGATTAGCAAGTAGTAGCTAAAATAATTTGGTTTGGTGAAGATTACAATAAAAAATGACTCGCTAATGATACAATTCATACAAACTGAGAAAACAAAATAAAAACTTGAATATGTTGAATTAATAATAGCAATTTTTGCATAGAAGTTTGTGTTTAACTCTTTCACTACTGTACATATACAATTTTAGCTATCGGCTCACCGCCAGCCTTTCTACCAAAAATTGCCTATTTTGCCTCATGATGGGTATACAATTTTTTCAACTTTAAACTCTATCTAGAACACTTTTGTTAAATATTCTATTCTGCTAGCATATTAGCAAATAGTGCTATGCTCAAAATTCAATGTATCTATATTTTGTGCGTTGCTAAAGCTATGTGAAGCTAGGTTTGGTACGAAGCTAGAACGATCCTCTACAATGTTCCTTACTTTGACAAAACTATTGCTTTAATATTACTTTACTATTACTTTAAGTATCAATGTAATCACAAAAAATTTGAATTGGCTATAATGTCATCAACATAAATAATTATCTGTTTTCTAACTCGGGAGATACTTGCAAAACTTACATAAAAATGTTTGTTTTTAAGCTGGAAATTCCCAAAAAAAATTGAAGCTGCCTCACTATTTAAGCTAATTTCATAAAGAATTATTTGGATAACACTTTCAATACTATAAAAATTCTAAAGATCGTTGGTTATGTTGTCAATGAATAATAAAATTAAGTTACTACGCAACTGCTGGGTATATCTCCAAAAATGTGTCTACAGCAGTGAAAGGGTTAAAAAAAGTTTACTGTTCCAATAGAAGATAACCATCAAAACTTTGAATATGATGATACTATTACCTCTCAAAGCTGGTACAAATGCAAAAATGAGATATTGTACTTTGTTTGACCAAAAGGAGTGAGAATGTCGAGGTTTCTCACGGAAATGATATAATTTTCAGTGTGAAAAGAATTGACCTTGACCCCAGATATAGTAACTGAACCTTACAAAACACATTTCGTAACAGGGGCATCGTAACAAGTATCCACATTGGTAAAATAATCAGCTTGCGCTATAGCTATATCTATAACTGGAATGCAGACAGATCCACATATGACAACATTTTTTTTTTAATATATACATATATATAGGTATAATATATATACATATATATATACAAATGTATATATATTTATATGTGTATATTTATAAATGGCAGCAATCTAATCAATATCAATTCTTAACATTGATTTGGAACCTTTATTTCTAACTCCTTTTACTGAATTGCCATGTAGCATAATGACACAACGAGTAATATTGTAGCATAGAAAAAGACATTTTTAACTACTGTGTTAATCAATACACAATATTAGGGGGCAGTTTTACAGTTAGAAGTACAAATAAGCAGTTTGCCTTCATTAAAAAAAAACGTTAAAATGTAAAGAATTATATAGGATTTGTCTCCCTTGTTGGCTCTGAGCTGATCCCAAGAGGCTTCAATAGCCGAAATGGTACCGTTGGTAGCATATTTATGTAGGCATATACACATTTATATATTTTTATATATAGATGTATAATTATAAATGCATATATAGATATATATCTATCTGTATATACATCTATATATATATATTTTTTTTTTGTCTACATCTATTTACATGTATATATATATATATATATATATATATATATATATATATATATATATATATATACAGTGGTGATACAAATTATGGAACCGCCTCTAATTTTCGTTACATAGCAATGAATTCTGAGTTGTGTTTGTTTTTTCTACAATCAAAGTTTTACATAACTATAAAAAATTATATATCATTTGAATCGTCACAATGTTGGTTTTTTGATAAACTAAAATCAAAACCACATTGCATTTTCTATAACACTTTTATTAGAGGTTTACTGAAAGCTGTCAGAAAGTCACTGTACAGTTGTCATTTCTATTAAATAGTGTCTGACCAAAAGTCATAAAATAACATATTTATTTTCTTTGAAATTGCTTTTATTGTGAATTATCTTAAAGAAAAGGTATAGTAGCTTTGAAAAAAGCTGTTTTGGTCCTTAAGATGGTCAATACTTGGTTGGCCAGCCTTTGTTGTCAATCACTGCTCGGCAGCGCCTGGGCATACTATCTGTCAGCATCTGAAGCTCTTCAGGTGTAACTATTCGATCCCAGGATTGCAAAATAAGCTCAATCAATCTTCTTTTATTTGTTGGTTTGTCTTTAGTTACGATATTGCCTACTCTGCTCCACAAATTTTCAATTGGGTTAAGGTCTGAGTGACTGCCAAGGCCAAGTCAGAGTGTTAACGTTATTGTCAGCAAACCACTTCTTTACTCTTCTGGCTGTGTGGCATGGAGCATTATCTTGCTGAAGCAGCCACTCTCTATCAAACAGACTTCTAGCGGATAGTATCATCACACTTTGTAGTACTCCACAATATTTTTCTGCATTCATCATACCATCAACAAAATGTAATCTACCAGGACCAGCAGCCTAGAAACAACCCCACACCATTACTGAGGTGGGATGCTTTATCGTAGGTAAAATACATTCTGGCTTAAACTCTTCACCAGGTCTCCTTCTTACATAATTGTTGCCAGAGTGATTTTGAACAGTAAATGTGCTCTCATCGCTGAATAATACTGCTCTCCAGTTTTCTGGTGACCAATTCACATGATCTTTTGCCCATTGTAGACGAGCCTTTTTTTGCTGAGATGATGACAAAGGTTTTCTACGAGCTTTACAGCCTCGTAAGCCATTATCTCTCAATGGTTTGCAAACAGTTGATGGTGCTAACTCTGTACCTATGGATTCTTTTAGCTCACTGGCTAGCAGAGGACTGGTTGGATGTCTATCAACCACGGAAATTCTTACTAGGCGTCTGGTCACTCGATCTGTTCCTAGCTTTTTTCTTCCCCTACCAGCTATTTCTTCAACTTGACCAGTTTCCTTCCATCTGCAGATTGTTGTAAATACACTTTTCTTAGAGCAATATTCCTCCTTTGCAATTTCCCTTTGCGATTTTCCTTGCTGATGAAGGTGAATTATTGCAGCACACTTTTCTTTCGTGAGATGTTGAGGCATGATGATGAAGTTATTAGAATGATATTTACTGAGAGCAGAAGGACTTTTCAATACCACTTGGGTTACATTGAGTAATGCACAACGCCTCACTCAATGCAATTGTTGTCTTAAATGATTGTTAAACTGAGCAGATCAAAGAATTTGGAAATTCTAGACATCATTCACCAGACTACTATTTTTGAAAAAAATGACTTGTTATAAGACACCCTGACTAGTTGCACTTTTAACAGGACTAGCGATGAAATTATGTTTGGATGCAGAAAAAAATTGAACAATGCAACAGCTGATAAAATTTCCTTTCTAATGATATATAACTTTTCATATCTGGACTGAATATAACTAATATGAGAGCCATTATAGCGCATTGTTTACTAAAACTCGAAGGCGGTTCCATAATTTGTATCACCACTGTATATATATATATGTATATATGTATATATATATGTATATATATACATGTATATGTATATATATATATATAAATATATATATACTAGCTGCATTACCCGCCTACAGTAACAGATTCACGTGCAGCATAAGATTTATTGAGAGTTGGCTTTCATACTGTAAAACAACTCCAAATATCCAGTTACATCTCCCTCTCTCTATCTCTCCCTCTTTCCCCTCTCTCCCTCTCTCCGTCTCTCCCCTCTCTCTCTCCCTCTCTCCCCTCTCCCTCTCTCCCCTCTCTCTCCCTCCCTCTTTTCCCTCTTTCTCTCCCTCTCTCTCCCTCTCTCTCTCCCACCCCCTCTCCTCCTCGCTTTCCCTCTCTCTCTCCTTCTCTCCCTCTTTCCCCTCTCTCCGTCTCTCCCCTCTCTCTCTCTCCCTCCCTCTTCCCCCTCTCCCTCTCTCTCCCCCTCTTTCTCTCCCTCTCTCTCCCCCCTCTCCTCCTTGCCCTCCCTCTCTCTCTCCTTCTCTCCCTCTCTCCCTCTTTCTCCTCTCTCCGTCTCTCCCCACTCTCTCCCTCCCTCTCCCTCTCTCTCCCCCTCTCTCTCCCCCCCCCTTTCCTCCTCGCTCTCCCTTTCTCCTTCTCTCCCTCTTTCCACTCTCTCTCTCCATCTCTCCCCTCTCTCTCTCCCTCCCTCTTCCCCCTCTCGCTCCCCTCTCTCTCTCCCCCCCCCCCCTCTCCTCCTCGCTCTCCCTCTCTCTCCCCTTCTCTCCCTCTCTCTCCCTTCTTCTCTCCCTCTCCCTCTCTCTCTCCCTCTCTCCCCCCCTCTCCTCCTCGCTCTCCCTCTCTCTTTCTCCCTTTCTCTCCCTCTCTCTCCCTCTCTCCTTTAGTTCAACGCAACACATGTGGATAGACAACATTTTTGGTTTTTCTGTCGGGCGTATGAAGAAACAGTTTTCGGTGTGTGCCTACTTTTGAGCAGGCGACGTATAGCTGGTCATGGCTGATGCAGGGTGACAGTAAGTCGGTAGCAGTTGCTCTCTTTCTTTTCACAATAGCGTATCGCAACCCTCGGAGTACTCGTAAAAGTTCTGTAATAGTAAGTTACAGTAGGCCTACTCGTAGCTAGAAAAAAATTAGTAACTCGGCTGCTGAAGGAAATGAACATGACCCACTATCACGAACAGCGGCAAATCCAACGTTATTAAGTAGTGGAGATGTGGCAATTCATAGACAATACAACATCGTATAAGAAACACTTACCTTTTTGATGGGGAAATTTAGTAGGTGAGAAATGCGTTTGTCCAGTGGCTCCAAGAAACAAACGTTTACGTGACCTTCTTGGTACACGTTGGCAGTAAATATTAATTGCATGTAAATAACTACTCGTTAATTTATTTTATTTAATGAATAGTACATTTGTATAGCTGTATAGACGCCTTTGTATAGGCCGCAGAACTCAGGAAAGGTGCTTTTTAACACAGCAGAAAATTTGCCGTTTAAAAAGCGTGCTAACCGGGGATTTCGGTTAATGCGCTCGAGCGGTGAAAGAAAAACAACAGAATCGCCACACCTTTATATAAGCCGCTTGGCTCAAATCGTCAGAGAAAAGTAGCGGCTAATAATCCATATTACGAAATTACGATATTACGAAATTACGATAATTAGTACTCATATTAATTCTGTTGGCTTCGTTCGACCGAATAGAAAAAGAAAGACCGCTTTATAATTTATTTATCGTTACTACACATATTAATTCAGTACACTTCGTACGACCGAAATTCGTACGACGATAAAAGAAAAAACAGCTCTATAAGGCGGACAATCAATCAGACAGACAACGATTGCCGTTTATATAGTAGATATATATATATATGTATATATATATATATATATATATATATATATATATATATATATATATATATATATATATATATAGTGTCATTAGTGATATATACATCACTAATTACAGGAAAGATTTGTACCATTTGTTTAGCTATAACTGACAGAGTTATACACACACATGTGTTTTAGCAACAATTACACATCAAGACAGATACATAAGGCGGATCAGTTGATAAGTGAATTGTAAAGAGACATAGTGGTTTCTGTACTAACAACATTACAACACTCTCTTCTTTGCCCAAATGACTGTGATGCTCAAAACCATGTAGTACCTTTCAGTTGGAATCATTAATGTTTGATAATTGTTGGTTAATACAGTTTAAATAAAATATGCTGCCGAACTGATGCAAAGTTTTTAGCTTAGTCATTAAGTAATTTAAGTGTCTATATGTTGATACCTGGCAGTTGTTTAATATTATTGCGCCTGCAAATATTGAACTATAACTCCAATCATTATGAGCATGTTTCATATATTTTTCTAAACTTGGTTGTCAGCTGGTTTAGTCTGCAAAAAGGTTTCTATTTCCAAAGATCTTTAGCAAAAACTACTTTATACTTATTTCAAATAATTTTAAACTAAGTAGTATTGTATGACACTACAATCCATGTTTTATAACTTTACAGCTGATGCCAGAAATAACTGTCAAATCAGCCAAGAGTATAGCAATGCACGCTACTATTGGTCACCTGTGGCGGGTAATGACCAAGACACTGGTACACTGATGGTGAGTTTTGTAAAATTACAAAATATTGCATAAAACGGTATGTTTTTTACAATATCTTGTATATGCAAAATTGTATTCGATAGCAATACTTAGCATTGATTAGAACAATTTTATTTTTAACTCATTTTACCAAAGATAATTGCAAAATGACATAATGACACTATGTAGGATATTGTAGAACAGAAAAAGACTCTTTTAATCCTTATGGCATTAATGAATGCACAATATTAGTGGGGGGATTTTATAGTTAGAAATATGAATGAGCAGTATTCCTTCCTAAAAAAGTTGAAATGTAACAAATATTTCGAGGGCAAAAGGCTAAGGTGGTTTTTTGTGTATACAAATATTTAAATTTCAGGTAGAGCAGTAGAAAGTAAGATAGCTTAAAAACTACCAACACAAGAAATGATGAACAACACATAGATAGCAAGTGTTTGCTCTTGTATTGACTGGTAAGACACTGTCAATATAACAAATATAGAGTGTTGTACTTTACAGAGCAGCAATATGCACAAACTCTGCAAAGATATCCAGTCATAAGACATTGAGTCGCATCGGCTGTGTTGTGCTGCATGTACCAACAAATTTAGACTTTAACATAGAAGTCTACTTAAAGCACACAAATTACATAATTTTTTTATTATATATTTCAATACATCACAGTCTTGGCTTTCGTATAAGCCTACATTCAATACACGAAGAATAATAGAGCTCAAAGAACAGGGTGTCAAAAGTATGTCCTGCAAAATAAACACTTGGTTCAGGTTCTCAATATGTGATGTCACAATTATTATTTAGCCTTAGGTAGTCGATCCCTTTTGCTGCAATTGAGGCTGCGCTTTTCTGTGACCATTGGTGCTGTTAAACCCAGAGAGCGCTAATAACAAACTAGGATTCTAAATAATCAACAATGCCCGAGAGCGTGCTAACCCGACCAATACAAACACATGTTCTGGGTTAATTAATTATGCTTCAATAAATGTACTGTCAGTGATAAAGGTAATGAAATCACATCGATTAAATTGTGACCTTCGTTGCGTAGCCTTAAGACTATATGTCAATTGCGCTTTTGCGAGATTACCCAATGCTTGAAACTAATCAGTCTCAGTCGCGACCCACAACATCACATTAAAATGAGAAAGCTAGTGCATAATATCATTGGGAAAACATAGTATGGTGCTTGGAATCTGAGTTATTTATCATAGAAATAATCTGTACATAGAGAACTAATGACACTGATGCCTTTATCATCTTCATTGGTTCTCTGAAGCTGCCCTATCTTCCCCTGACACTAGCGTCATTATCGTAGGTGATAAATATAAGCGGTAAGCAATAAAATAAGCACACAACACCGCATATGAAAATTGTGACATCACAGTTTTCGAGCCTATGCCAGTAAGAATTTCTGGGGTAGAGCCCTGGGGAAATCATATAAACACCAACATATGTCGGTCTCACCATGGCAAACAATAGCTCATTCGAAAGCCAAGATTCTATGTATTGAAATATACAATAAAAAAATTATGTAATTTATGTGCTTTAAGGAAAATAGTTAAAGACACAAAGTACAGAACTGTTGCACTGATGAATTATTTTTTGTAAGAATCTCAACTTAGATTTTGCAATTCATAATATTTATTCTGGTGCTTAATATCTTTGTAAAAATTTGAAATGGAAACACCAAAAAATCTGTTATTTTACTCATAACAGACATATTGTTATATATTGTAAAAGAACTTGTTTTCCTGATTCATAGATATACTCTTATTCAATCATAATGCTAAATAATTTAAAATTTATTTATATTATCTGCGCCGATTTCCAATTCTAATCCCATATTAATGCAATGATTTCTTGAAACCTAAAAATCTAAATGAAGGTGTAAATTAAATTTGAACATTAGGCTTGAAAGTTATGCTGGATTCAAAACATTGTATTTTATGTTCATTGAGCTTTACACTGACTCAGTAATTTCTGCAGGGTTCAGTCTGAAAGTAACACAAAATGGATATCATCTGCTACTTTTTCAATTTTAGTAAAGCATGTACAATATGATATGCCAAACTAAATACAATATTAAAATTATACAAATGTTCATTTTCTTGTTTATAATTTGGCAAGAATTTAGCTAAATTACATGCACCTTCTGATCATTTCAGATCAAACCGATAAAGTAGAAACAGTAAGTGCTAAGATCACAGGTCTGTGAGTTTCTGCAAGTTTTCATGAAAAATATGAATGCATTAGGAATAGTTATAATAGACTTTACTGCCATAGCATTGTTTAGCATGACACTACAATAGTTTTGATGTAAATGGGCCAGTCCAAACTAAAACAAGTTGTTTCTTTTCAAGTTAGACACATAACTCTGATTTTGGCATGAGGAAAAAAGCTGCAATGCCTCACTGCATTTGCATCAGTGTAGTTAATGTACGTAGTGTAAAATGTTAATTTTTAGACAGTTACTTACCCTAAGCAGAGAGCTTCTAGTGGACTCAGAGTCATAATCCACATGAATACTAGAGGTGATTTTTACGTTGCCGGCTCCTGCCATCGCTGGTACTTGACCTTTGATGATTTGAAATGTGCAGATCCTCATAACATTGAACAACTGGACTACAGCGCTAGGCCAAGGGACTATCACAGAGCTACAGATAGTAAGTCTCAACCAATGAACTTTCTTAGTTGTCATGACATTTGAAAGGCTCCTCATGTGTTAACTATTGAATTAAAATGACAATTTCCTTACATAGATGCCTGTTTGATGCCTCAGAGGCTTAAATTGTCAGAATTGTCTAGTTATTAACTAAATAGTAAGCATAGACACTGTTAGTAGCAGGGCAGTATCCACCTGTTAAAAAATGGTACTGCGGGGAGAGTCCAAGAGGGGTACCGAGTGCCCTCTCGGTGGGTGGAAGGGGATCTGGAGGTTCTTCTCCGGAAAACTTTTTAGTATATCTAGTCAAAATGGTGCAAATCTAGCACACTTGGCTCCTGATGGGGCACATGTTCTAACAGCAAATTTAACATTATAATCCAGTTTTCTAAATATAAAACTGTTTATTGAGATTGTCTTTAACAACGCTTATTAAAAATATAATGGGAATGAAAGTTGCTAAAGGGGTTGGCCATAGCTAGCATGAGGTAGAATTATTACCGGGTACAATGCTGAATGGTGTAGGGGACAAGTAGTCTCTTATGAAATAATTTGATTAAATAATATTGTAGATTTAAAAAGTAAAATTAATAGAGCACCATGTTAAAAATAGTGCACTGATACTTTAATAGTCTATAATCCTTAGCAAGTAGTAGTAGATTTAAGTTTGAGCTATGCATGTTACATCCATAGCTCAAATTTAAATTTATTTCTATGAACAAAATCTTTTGTACATAAGCATTCATTTACCTACATATCTACTACTACAAAAAATTCAACCATGTACAATTGTCTCTGTATGAAATGCTTGGAAGCATTCTTTTTGATAGAGTCCAACGCTATAACGTTGTCGTGCGAGCTACCATAACGATCATTTTTCTCCGTATATTCCAAGTATAATAAAAGTCTAAAAAGTTTACATCACTTCTATCATCGGAATTATTGTCATTGTAATCATACCAAAAATCACTTACGATCGGAGGATCAAATAATATTTTATTTTAGCGTTTTGAAAGTCGAGCCGATGTTGACTGGTATTTCCAGCTTTTATTCTTTTCCAAAGAGGCGCGATTTCTTTAGCACAAAGCAGCGCCTTTCAGAAAATCGTTTCACATCTAAATTTATTGACTAATATCTTGTTGATGATATTTAAAACTTACTAGCATTCATATCCTTTGTTTAACGTTACGAGACGGCAGCTTCATAAACGTCTACCGAAAGTGACATAAATGCCGTTTCTCCACGCAACTGATAAACAACATTTTGGTCATTTCCCCAGTACAGCTAAAGTGTTAAAATCAAGCAAAAATGACGTGAATTCCGAGATTTAGAGCCTCAAAAAATAGTACTGTCATGGCAGTAGCTGCAGTATAGGAGGACACGGCCCTGGTTAGTAGATCCAAGACATATTTCAAACTGAAAGGGTGATCATGACTATAGAATCCTTTTACAGTTGATGGAACTTGCTATGGATTAAAAGAGGGAAGTCGAGTGGTCAACCTGGTTATTGGACCGTGTGATGGATATGGAACTTCAAATGGATTCTCTGGCTATAATTCCCCACGTAGTATGATCATCTTGGAAGTTGTACCCCAAACCATGGCTGGTATGAGTTAAATTTCTCGTTTTTTTATTAGAAAGCTAATTACACCAGAGGTAGCAGCTACAACGTCTTTGTTTAGCTTCAAAATTAGAAAACTTATATCTGTGTGTAAGCTAGCCAACAAATTACTATGATTTTTCTAGCTTTTTTCTAACAGGAAACTTGCATGACAAGCGAACCGGGTGAATAAGAGGCTAAGGTGGAGAAGCTGAAATAGAGACTCGACGTACAAATACATTCATTATTCCTAATGGTTATTAACTGATTACTATTCTATTTGACTGAGCCTAAGATTCCCAGAACCATGAAAACTAGTCAGTCTGTCCAAGATTGTGCAGATATTTTGGAGAAGTAGGAATGCAATGAATTGTCAGGCAGATTGAAGAAAAGATCTGAGGGTTTTAAACAGCAAATTTGGAAAAACCCATTTAGCTCCCCAGCATTAGGAGCGATTAAATGCTGGTTGTAGCTGTCCATATCAGGTTGCATAACTCTGAAGCATAACTTTTTAATAGCATTTTAATTTTTCTTCATCAGTTTTTGATACAAAAGAGTATCAGCTTCGAGCAGCGTTAAGCAAAGTTGACAATATACGGTTTTGGTAAAAAAGTGTTAGGCCTTTTTGTTCTAAACTGATAGTTTTAGATGTATTATAGCATGTGTTGACAGTCTAGTGTTTGAGATAATAAAACTGACAATTCCAAAGACTTGTAAAAGATTGTCAACTTGTATGCCCAGAGGCTTGACACAGCCGGTATTTTTATGTTTATGTAATTTATTGTGATAAAAGGGCTACATAGGGCTTTCCTAGGTGCAAAGCTGGTAGTCTGTGATTTTGATAGTCTGTGACGTTCGGTTTACACCGGAGTGATGCATAAACTGGCATGTGCTGTCTGATGTCAAATGCTGTCATGCGTGACAAATCTGTCACATCTGTTGCATTTAACTAGTAAATGCTATTGTTGATTTAGTCTTGGTTGGTTTAGTTATTTTAACCAGTATAATTCCTACAGGGGTGAATTTATTTTGAAAGTTTTTAATTCTACTTAAAGGTATGAAGTACTGAACGCGTTATTATTAAAAAAGACTTGCTTCCCAAAAATTAAAAAATTGCAGAGTTTTGATGTTTTGGTTTATCAGTTTAAACTTAAAAAGTGGTCCACCTCTTAAATAAATAGTACTGTCAGCTACCTTTCACATAGTAGCCCTATTTTACTTATATATTATTTTACATTTTTAGCATCAAAACTGTCTTCTCTGAAAAGCTGCCCTCACTCTGCTGTCTTTAACTACAAGTACCATTCATGGAATGAGGCAATAGACACGACCTTTGACACCACCGAAACCTCACAAATAGTCAAGGTAAAAAAGTAATTTGGCAAATTTGTTCAGTAAACTATGATTTTGGTTGAAACCCCCTCGCTTCAAAGGTAAATAGTGCTGCTATTCAAAATAAAATAATTCAGTAGCATTTGCAGAGGATTTTAATATATTTACGAATGTGAATAAATCTAATATCGGTAAGTACCGATGTTATCATCTTCCTACGTGTATAAGACAATTACCAGTTCAGCCCGGTGTTAGCGTGTTAAGTATATTTTTACTATGCGCTACAAATTTGAGAAAAGAGCAAAACATTGAAGTTTTGGTTGATTTGTAGGTATTAACCAAAATTAATTGTAACTCAAGGCTACATATCGCCTGTTATCGTTGTCAGTTGTGTATTAATTAAATGCTAATTAATAGCAGTGCCTAACTTTTGGCAACTTGCCTAAAAGGTGCATATCTAAGAACATGCATAAAGTTTTTCCAATTTTACTATTTACTTATTACTCAACTTACCACCATTTGAAATGCTGAACTAAAGGCTACCATAGTCCCTGTGTTTAAAAACTTATTAATGAATATATGTCACTTTTCAGGCAGTTACTTACACCAAATTGGCTAGTGATACAAGCTTGAGGATAAAATACAATGCACTGCTTGGTGTAAAGGTCACAAAAAATGGATCCAGATATTGTGGTAGATGGTGAGTGCCAAAATTCAGTTACAAATATTTCAGAGAAGTTGAGAGCATAGTGTTATTGTCCTTACACACATTTTGACACTACCTTATAATGTGGTATGCCCAATCAGCAAACTATCGTTTTTATTATTGAATCACACAAAAAATGAGCATGATTGTCATATTGTTTTTAGCCAAATTGAAAATTAGTTTGTTAAGTGCAATAGACAAAGAATGCCAGATATTTTGCTCACTTGTTAGCTCAATGATACGTTACGTTCCATTAGGTATATAGCCATTGACGGAACCGAGTGTACACCCAAAGCTGATGTTATAATCAGCCACGATGATTCCAACTCATATGACTACTGGTTACACTATGTTAGAGTCTACACTGGTGAGTAATCTAAACGAGCATTTTAAAATAGACTAAAGTATTAATGATTTTTAGACTAAAATATATCATGTGTGGCTGTAGGTTAGCTAATCACAGATCTCAATTGAAGCTTGAGTGTTTTTTAACTTTTACCTTATTCGATTGATTACAACAACAAGGCACTTGCTAAATTTGTCTTACTCTTTCATACCTGTAAACAATTTCAATTCTTTATCAAAACAACCAATTTTATAACAATGATGTCTAGTAAACTACCTTACAACTTTGCTTCCGTGACTAGACAAATCGATCGCACATTTTGATATTATATGCACATGGTTGCATACACACTACCTGTGGGCATACATTAATAAATCCTATAATGACATGTCAGTAAAATTAAAATGATCAATAAAAATGTAACCATATTTAATATTTCCAAACAGCTCTTCCATTATTAGCAACTGAACTGAACATAAAGAAAAATCATTACCTTTTATAGTCATTCATTTCTTTGAAACAGATTTTGTAATACTACAGATTGAGAGTGCAACAAGGTAAAATGTTTAATTTAGTGCCCAAATATACATACTTAGCTGGAGAATAATTCTACTGTTAACTAGTTTTTGTTATAAACTGCTAACAAAGAATTGATCAAACAGTTAGCAAAAAGTAATACAGCTCAAAACTTGAAAAAGATAGTACTGTCTATATGTAACCTAAATGTCTAGTTTAAGAAAGATTTTTACAGTTTATAAAAAAAAGAATTTTAGATATTAAAAATATTAAAAAGATTAAGTAGTCATGATGTTAATTAGTTTAGATTTTTTTTTAATTTTTAGTAATAAAGAATCTGAGTAACGCGATCACTGGTTTGAATCAATAATACATTGAATACTTAATTGTTAGGATCTAGCAATTAACCCGAGCCGAGCCATCAGATCTAACACTTAAGATTTAACAATTATTTAAGATGTAATTAAGTGTTCAATTTTATTTTAGGGAATATCAATAGAAAGCTGCACATCATCTTTGAAAATATATAACATTACAATGCTGAACTTGAGCTGATAATTATACACAACTTTTTATTGATATAATCTATTGGGACTGATGTATGATGGCAGTGTTCTTTTGAGTTGAGAGAATTTGTGTTACATTGTGAAACTAGTTTAAGATCTGCTGACAAGCGATAGGCTCTAGGAAATAATTTGCTATAGAGTATGTGCAAATAAACCTAATTTTAGTTGAGGGAATTTGTGAAAATAATCTGGAAGCAGGCGTACACAGCATTGAGATCTACATGGGAAAGTGTTACTGGAGCCTAACTGAACCAACTAACTTCATAGTCAACTCTCATAATTCTTCTTCAAGACTTCACATCGAGGAAGTAAGAAAGGAGAAAAAAGTTGATGGAGGTAAACAGTGAGAATTCATTGAAACATTTGAATATCTACCTGTTAGTTGTTTAATGTAATTTTAAGTACAAATAGTACTATTATTCATAGTACAAATAAGTACTTTGTTTGCATAAAAATTAAATCTAGATCCTTTATTGGCAATAATTTAAGGAATTTTTAATCAAGTATTTTTGTAAATATCATTGAAAATTGAAGCCTAATAATTTGTAACAATTACTTGAATATTTGAGAACAAAATGGCAACTTCTTCATCAATTTATTTTGCAAATCACTTTGTTTATTTCTTGTTTCCCTTCAGTGTACAGTCAAAAGCACACTGTGTTTAGAAGTCTTACGGGCTACCTCGCTAGATACCACTACTATGATTTGAATGATGATACAAATGATGGAGTCCTCCTTACCGTATCCTATGAGAAACAGTTTGATGAGCCAGCTCTAAGGCTAACAGCTAGTGGGACTCACTCTTCAGATATGAATGGGGCATATAGCCAATGCTCCAGATGGTATGACTAAAAAAGTATTATTTCACTTATTAACCTGTGATCATAACTCATAAAACTTTATCAGTATAAGTCCATTCATCCTTATGTTCAGAGCCAAAATAAAAATAAATCCTGTACAAGATTTCAGCTCATTGCTATAAATAAACTCATTTCTGCCCATATATTCAACTCAACCATAAGAGTTTGGGTGTTTGGTATAAACAGAGTTGAATTGCCAACATTCAAATTGGTAGACCAATCCTCTGGCAGTTGTGCCAATCAAATCCTTCCTAGTATTTCAGGGTAATCATACAGATGGTTATTTTTTGTCTTTTGTTTGCGCACTTAACATTCTCTTGCACCAAACAAGACTGCCAAATTCCCGATTGATATAAAATTAGTGCGATGGTGTTTGTGGTATTTTCAGTATCCGTCGTAAAGCAATTACAAACTTTCAATAGTGTTAAACATTTTAACAGCTTTAATAATAGGTTAAGTGGGAATGTGTCAGCACATGTTGGTATTTCACCAATCACCCATTTTACACTATTTATCAATTGACTCTGCTGAATTTGTTTATATTTTTAAATTTACCTTTTGGCTCAATTTTAATGTTGAATTGATCAGGATTTCTTACTTTGTATTTGATTCAATTAAACCTTTGATAAATTTAATGAACTCCTTTTCAAATTTCATTAAGACAATAATTTTGTTTTGATATGTTGTATGACAAAAATATGTCGTAAAAACATGGTATACCTTCAAAATATTAATGTAAAAAAACCGTAAAATCAGAACACCATAAACCAGGGGTGCACTTTATGTGATAAGACAGAATTTAGTAGCAAAATGTGACCTTGTTGTTAGCACATGCAAGGGCAAGACTACAATATGAGATTTATTTTGTCAGACTTTACTTATTTATTTCTATTATCAAAATGTCGTCTTTTGAAGAGGTATTCTTAGTCAAAATTTTGGAAAGGGTCTTCATGTATGGTCTTTGCATATCTCACAACTGTAAGTTGAGAATCCTCCCACTTTAACTTTTTTAGAAAGCTAGCATTAAAATGTTTTTGGGATATTTTAATAATCACAGATTTTCAGTTTGTGACGTCCACTGCCAAGACAAGATTGCTTTTTTACCAGTTTTCACGCTTATGTTATTTGATGTTTAGGCTATATTATAAAATATATATCACTTTGTTAGTAAAACAAGATATGTCACACACTCATACCAATTTGTGTTAACATTAATACTTAGGAAAAAAAACAATTGTGTCACCAAAATATTTGCAAATTTGTGAAGTAAGCCTTTAATAAGAATTTGAATTGAAGAAAAATATTTTAGTTCAGCATAGCTAGCATAACTTTAAATCAAATATTAAAAAATTTTGTCAAATTTTTAAAAAGGCTGGCAAATAATATAAATAATAATCAGCTTACTGCAAGCTTTAAATCGCATACTGAGTTTTAGCAAAACTGACCCATTTGACTGCAAGCTGACTACTTAAAGCATTGTTTATAATATTTAATTTGATTCGCTTGGTGAATGTGTTATTCTAATATAGTTTATAAAAAGCTACTGTAGTTTGCAGTACATTAAAATCTACTAGTGGTTATCAAAAATGCAATTTGTTTTGAACCGGAGTGCTAAGTTTAATATTTCTATGGGTTGAGGAGAAATAATCAAGGTTGCATAATTGGTATTTGTATTACAACTAAGACTGAAAACTCATTAACATATGAAGTTTGACAATTATTTCCAGGTACTTCATGATCGACAACTCATCTTGCACCAATCCTGGTGCTATAGAAGGTATCAGTAATTGGCCAAAGTCCTCTCGATCATATCAACCGATGCAGAGTAAGTAAGGTGCTTTCTTCTCCAGCATTTGTTTCTATGGTTAATCGTTTTAAACTGAGCAGTTTAAACTGCAGCTAAACCCATAGCTAAAGATTCTATGGAGTGTCAAAAACGTCTATCAAGGATGTTAGGTGGTGAAAAATAGATTCATCAACAAAATTTAGTATAGTTAAAGGAGCCATGCCGACTTTTATCAGCATTACTTTTGGTATAGAAGCTTTCTCCTAAATTTTAAACAGATGGTAGTGGAAGTAATAAATTAATAAGTTTTTAAACCAAAGAATTCCCACAAAGCTGATTAAAGCCTAAATTTTTGTTTCTCGCATAATACCCTCAACTTAGTTTCGTATGAGCTATTGTGTTGAAAAGTGATGTTTTACAGCTAATCATTGCCTATAGCCCTTTGACTAGAAGGTCGTCTGAATTATTCTGATGCTAATAATGGTAAGTCAAAGACCGAGTCTGTGTGTTGGTTGAACCCTTTTTCTATTTACTTGCTATCCTTTGCAATGCTGGCATAGTTCAGCATAACTGACCTAGCTCCACTAGTCTTCCATATGCAGCCAGTTGAGAGCTTGAATATATATGTTTATATTTAATTGCAGTCAGCGGCATCTGCAATGGAATAGGTTCTGGAACTCATACTGTAACTTACGCTGTCGGACTTTGCCCCGGCTACTCACAGTCAGATGCCAAGACTGGATCTGGGGCCTCGTTTCACATATTTGTTGAAGAGTTAAGAGTAGATTTGGTGAAAACATGTGATTCTAATCCTGTCCAGTGTTACGGTCCATAAAACTTTGTAACAGATTTTTATCTGACTTGATGTTCAATTAACAAATTATTATTTATTTTTGTTTAAACTTTGAAATGACTACATGAGTCTTTCGCATTGTTTTTTAAAAATAAGAAACATAATTTCGCAACTCAATTCTGAACTTATTCAAAGCCAAATCTTTATTATTTTTCCAAACTCTTTGAATGTGCTTTTTATGTTTCATGAACTTTGCTTGTAATAAAATAAAACATAAAATGTAATAATAAAATGGTAACAACTTAAACCATAACTGTCACGAACAACTTTTATCGTAGTTACTAGGTAAATCAGCCACGCTGATTCCGATTTTGTACTCAAAATAAAGATTGGTTCACTAACCTTCAAAGTCATTTAGGTTTTTTTAAAGCGTTTCACTATCCGTTTCAAAAACAACACAATCGGCATTACAAGCTCCGCCCATAAATATGTGACGAAACCTAGCTTTTTCAGGAGTGGAAGTTGGGAATGTTTAGTCCGATTTAGAATAATAGAGATAGGTGTCTTAAAACTCATTATTATTTAAATCCAGCCTGTAACATAATCTCAGTCTTTTATAAAAGGTATATAAACTATCTAAAATTGCTCGTATTTTGTTACATGATGTTTAAATGGCTGAACGCCAAAAAAGGTGAGCTCAAAAAGCGCGGTTTTATCTCAAGCTAGCGTTGTTATCGCGCTTTTTTAAATGTGCAATGTTAAATAGCTGATCTACCTTTCAGAAAAGACTGAGATTATTTTTAAGGCTGAATTTAGATATTAATGGATTTTAAAACACCCATCTCTATTATTCTAAATCGGTCTAAACATCCCTATGTAACTTCTGTTCCTAAAAAGCTAGGTTACGTCATGTATTTATGGGCGGAGCTTGTTGTGCCGATCGTGTTTTTTTCGAGACCGATATTAAAACGCGGTAAAAAAGCCTTCATTACTCTGAAAGTTAGTGGACTCATCTTTATTTTGAGTACAAAATCGGAATCAGCGTGTCTGATTTACCTAGTAAATACGATAAAAGTTGTACGTGACAGTTATGGTTTAACATACTCTCAATAGGATGCTATGCTATGATACAAATATTTTTCATCACTCATTAACCCTCGACACTTTTATTATTAGTTAAACAGCTGGACTCAAAACTGCTGACTAGTATTTTAGGTCAAAAGGTTACCACCAGTCCAAAAAAGGTGCAAATAGCTGGAATTGTTTAGACTGTATACAAAGAGCTAGAAAATCCGTTGACATAGTAAATGAAACTATCAACTCTCTTGTTTGAAACAGAAATAATACAGATTTTCACAAAATCAGCATCATAATTCATAAAAAAAGAACTCTTCTTTTGAAAAAAGTGAAGCATATGATTTCATTTTGGACACTTAGTCAGTACATTCCTTATTCATATACTGTTTCCCCTTATGTGATAATAACAGTAATAATAACAATATTAATAGTAATAATAATAATAATTGTTGCAGTACTGATATGTGCCATAGCTTACTAAAACGACCTAGTGGTAAATTAAGGAAGCAAGGAGTGTTTTAAACTTGTTAGCTACCATCTCAGAGCCTAAAACTTTTTATTGTTCAAGGTTAGGATGAAGCGATATCTCTAAGTATTTTGTGTTTCAGTGACTCTTTATACTACTAGATTATTTGTAGCATTAGACAGACATGTCTTTCAATGTAGCTAAGGGGTTTTTCATCCAATTTTGTTATGATTCATGCAGTTTATGGGGAGACTACCAATTAATTACTAACATCCCAACTAACAATTTTACGTTCCCAGAACGTTCCAGGGATGTTCCGAAAAGTCCCAGAAACGTTTCATCGCAACTCTGTCACAAGGCTATTTGTAGACACATTTTCAATGTTCCAGTAACGTTGTGGGAAATACATGTACATTGCTGGAATGTAACTCTCACAACGTTCCAGCAATGTTGTGGGAAATACTTTGCTGGAACGTATTTCCCATAACGTCCCTACAACGTTGTGGGAAATACGTTTCTGGAAAGTATTTCCCAAAACTTCTCAGCAACGTTGCAGGAAATACTTTGCTGGAATGTTAGCAAGTTATCTCACATAACATTCCCACAATATTGGAAGAACATTGCGTAATATTCCACGAACATTTCTTCCATGAGGTTGTCTCAAGGTTATTAGCTAACATCCCAGTAAGGTTACACCTAGAACATTGATGGGACGTAAATGCGTAGGGGTTTTCCAACATTCTTATAACGTATTCCTAGCTATCGCACATCGCTTTTCCCACCCCGGGAATCCCATTGAGCTAAAACGGAAATTGAAGAAAACAAGTTGACACCTGGTTGGACATTTGGTTTGCTCAACCAACGACTTTATTTACATACCTACATGTCAACTTGTCAGACAACATGTAGTGTTACTCTATCGGATGATATAGTATCACCATACCTTTGAAACAAATTGTTCATGTGGCAATCTGGTCAGTTGTGATGTAATCACACCGGCGCGTGTCTCTTTTAATACGCTTAAAGCTGAGGACAGAGCTAATCGACCCTAGTCATTTTTGCGATATGTCTAATGAAGTGCGAAAATTGAAATTTGTAGTGACTTTTTATTTATTTTACATAAATCATTCAAAATTACCTTTTTTTCATTATTTTGTTTGTTTTTAAATCTGCAATAAAAAATCTATAAAACATTTAATTTACTTCATTTTAAATAATTCTTTGTTATCAAAGGGTGACAACTTCCAAAGATTAAATCACGCGTTCTTGTCCCTTTCTAGTTAGAAAGTTAGAGGAACAGGTTTGCTAACGTTATTATAACGTTGTTACAACACATGTTATCGAATGTCACAGTAATGTTACAGGATTGCTACTTTGAAATGTTTTGGTGTAAACATTCACATAATATTGTCTTCTAATAAAGTCGGAACAGTATGGTGTTCCGCCGTTATGGAACATTCAGCAGATGATCTGGTGCAAAATTTCCACAATATGGGGAGAATGTTACAGAATATTCCACAAGCATGCCATCTATGATGTTACCTCAAAAATATTAGCTAACATCCCAGGAACTTTTTCATGCAGAACATTAGTGGGGTGTAACTGTGTAGACAATTTCTAGCATTTTGATATTTCAGAGAATGTTCCTCTAATGAATTGCGTACAACGTTATGATAATGTACCGAGCATAACCGTCCACAATATTTTTTTCCTCAAGCTATACAACATTCCACCAACATTACATCTCCGAAGCAACCTAATGTTTCTATAATGTACCATGCTTAACCTTCACGTAGCATCTCTTCTCAAGGCTGACGAACATTCAACAAATATTGCACCTTAGATATATACGAAGGCTATTACTAGATTATTCTTAAAATAATCTTTGTGAGCATCTCAATGGTTAGGGTATGGTTTCGAAACTGTATATTTTGGTGCAACCGGTTGCATGATATAATAACAAAAAATAATATGAAACACAATAAAAAATATAGCTATAAAATGACTAAACTCTATGTATAGTTTCATCATCAAAACATGACAGAAAAATACCACAACATTTACACCAGAATAAATTATATATCAATAATTCACGAAGACAAACAAGCAAAGCTATGATCATATTTGTGAATAATGCTACAGTCCACCCAATGGTTTACCACATTATACTAAAGTTATTCCAGCTCGTCCTTGGATTGTGGTGGCGAAGGCTGTTCTTTCATCCAACAATTCAGATTACAGTACAATCCTTCAAGGCCTGAATTGTGAAGGAGCATTTATATTAGCAGATGAGAACTGCTAGAGAGCACAGAATACAAACAAAGTAAATATGAGTATAAAGTAAATATGGCAACAACCTGTTAACAAAGCAATTATGAACATCGAGGTTGATCTGCCACATCACAGTGTCATTTGCTAGATACATGAAATAGTACCAGCAATACTTTTCTTTCCATATCACTATTTGTGGGCACTCTATTATAAGGTAATATTATCCACTCATTCAAGTTTTTGGAATCGCGGTTCCTCATAATAGGCATAGCTGGATACAAGAGTGCATAACCACCATATTTTCAAAAATCATCCTAATCAGCTTTTTATTTATTGGCTTCATAACTGAGCTTCCTATAAGGCTGCAAATTAATATTGGCATATTATGAAAAATGCACAAGCATATCATATTTAGGGTTGCCCTAATAGTAAGTTTCTTCAGAAGCAACTGGTGTCCTAGTTGCATTGTTCTTATGCTGAATTATCATTTTAATAATTTGAAATTTAAAAAAGAGTTTTGTTGTAAAATAGCAATGCGGTAAATTAATTAGTAAGTCTCATGTAGCCAAAAACAATAATTTGGACATATCCATTACAAAATAATAACAAACTGTATGCTAACAACTCTGTAATAGTCGAGCTATTCACTTGGAGGAAACCATTCTGATGAGGCGCTATGTGTGCAAACAGCTACGCAGGTAAATGAGAAGCACTGCTAATGCTATTGCAGATTGTTCAGAAGCTTTAGGAAATGCAGTGCAGATATTTAATGTAAAATTAAAATTAAAGGATAAGATTTTGTAAGTTTTAGTTGATCTAGAAGTATGCGAGCAGCCTGCCTTTTCAATTTCCTTTATAGGCTTGTTTGAATTAGCGTGGACATTCTTTTAAAAATACATAGTTGGCCACTGTTGAACACTTCATTGCATATATGCAAGGCTAAGGAAGACAAATTGAAATTGGGTTGCAGCATAGAGGTAAAGGGAAACAGCTGTTGCCCCCTGCATATTGTCAAATTCTTCAACCATACCTATCTTATATCACAATCAAATAGCTGAAAATCATGTCATAAAAAGAGAAAAGGAAATTACATCGCACTACTAGCTCTAAGTTAGAGTTTTGGTATAAAGCCAGCACGATTCTCAACCTAACATGCTTATCACAAGTTCTACATAATCTAACACAAAGCAAACTATCAAGAGTTGCTTTCTTAATTATGCACATGTGCACACAAGTCTTAGATTTTCATATTTACTCGGCGTAAAATTCTGAAGCACCAAATAGTTAGTGTTTAAATGTGCTTCCAATCTGCCAAAAAAAATCCACGTTTTGTACTACGGCATTTTTAAACTTGAAACTAACGTTTCAACTTTCAATAACAAAAAACAGTTAAATGGAGATTAATTATAGATCTATTGTAAATTCCAGAGTACAAGTCAAGATCTGAAGTTTGGTTCGAAAATTCTGGTTTTGACATGTACAATCCGTAACCTCTTCCATGGCCCAAATCTTTTATTCGCTAATAGTTCAATCGGGATCAGAGGCGGGCAATGCGTAGCTGAGGAAATGGCATTCAAAAACGCCATTAGTAAAAATGCCTTTTTGGAGCCGTCGAGAATACTACAATTAACAAAAGACTGAGAGAAGCATGTTATAGTGAAGATCACGGGGCACAAAAAAACAGCACTTCACCAACATATTGGCTCACCTCCATACAAGAATGAAACCGCTACATCTGATAATATGTATTCAACAGAGTAGCAATGCCGCAAGACAGACTTCTGTCAGGAATCGTGATTCATGTACAAGAAAAAGGTGTGAATGCCCAATAGCGAATGTTTCAAATGGATTACCGAAGTGTGGCCTTGTAGGCAGATACTATGAAAATAAACATAAACTTCAAAAAATACCACGTAATTCCAGAAGAGAATCTTGGCAATGACAATTCGAATGGTGAATAATGGGGACCTGGTTTTCCAATCAGCTCACATTGAGTAAGATTACTAGTATTTCACTACTTTATAAATAAATTCCTATATGTGATATCATGTAATTTTGATTTGCAACGGTTTTTGAAATTGAATTTTACTAGAAATCGTGCCATGAATTACATTACCGTCATATTTTTGTGCAGACACAGCGGCAATACTTTTTAAATTCATGAAAGAAACGAAGTCACGGTTGGGATTTAAATACAAATGCTCTATGGTAACATCTTCTAGCACAGCGAGCTGGAAGCTTGTAGGTGTAGCATAAAAACACACTGGCCACTGTGCGAGGCGACATTGCATTAGAAGGACTGGTCTTATGTACCGCATATAATATGGTATGTGTACCGAATTTGATATGATTGTCACGACGTTAGGGGCTTAGCGCACAAATAAACAAACATTCCATGTAGCTGAACTAAAGCATATGGATAACATATTAGTTAGCCTACAACATGCATTATAAAGACACAGACATGGAAAATTTGCAATAGTGATGGAAAAATGCAAGAAATATGCCTAGATCTCACCTGTCCCACGATTCTTGATACCGATTCAATTGGTTGTGGAGAATTCACTGTTGATCCGAATCTGTGTATGGTTGGAAAATTGACCATAGTACAGGTGATTGACTAGAAAGCGATTAGATGATTAGTTGCAAAGATAATGGCCAGATCTTGTGAGATTCATTCTTAAAAATTGCAAACAAACCACATTAGAGATCTTGCAAACAACGAATCGAATCGATAAACTATCTACATGTATATGGTAATGAATCAGATGGACTTGGACTGAGGTTGAACCGATAACCCTGTAGTTGCAAACCCTAAATCTGACCACTGAAAACTTTTGGTAGGTCACTACTAATATTGCTCAATATTTAGTAGTAATAGAAGTTTAGTAGCTAAGTGACTAACAAACATGTCTTTACTAATTTGATATGCGTAAAGATCTTCATCTTTATAAAACTTTGGAGACAAAAATAATGGCATAGAAAAAATTCTTCAAATTAAGTTTAGGAAATGGCATTCGAACTTGTATCAGAGTTTGTCACATCAGAGTTGTCTTTTTTATTTTATAGCAGTCAAAAACTATTAAAGGTTGACTTGCAACAAAATTCACATTAGAGTTATTTGGTATCAGAGGATTCACCATGTTTTACTCTGTTGTGTTGTTGTAGGTGCCAAATATGTGGAAACGTGATTACAAGCTCTTGAAAGCTCAAAAACGAACAGTTAATCGCAGCTACACAAGACCACCGTAGTTTGGATTCTTTTTCAAAAATGGCTCAAATGTGACGTAATTGTGAGAGATGGTTTCTGTTTACACTTTCATGCAATCTTATTCGTCGAAATATTTTCACAAACATGCTTCACGCATTCAATAAAACCATGTCTATCGTTCTTACGCGTCTATTTCATTGGCATCGTAATGCTGCCACTTTGAGCACTGATATTTCAAAACCTACTATAAAAATCTGTTTAATTTTTTAATCTTAGCTTGAACGATTGCATATCATTCTCTGATAAACATGATGAGCCTGTTGGTCACCTGTGATAATCGAAAAGTGCTGCAAAAATTATTTGCGAAGTATTGGGTCACATGAACAGATTACGACTTGCCGATTAGACCAGGCCGAAACAAAACTGCAAAGTAGGGAGCATCTATGATCATAGCGCTGTCATATGGAAACCAGGTTTTAATGACACTGTGACTTACTGTGAAAAAGTTGTCATTGGCTACTCAAATAAAATGTCGGCCTTGAAAAAATGTTTCTCTTTGGACTATATCGGTCTCAGGCTTGTTTGCTCTGTTCACATGATACGATTTTCGGTCAGTAGAAAAACCGGTCAGAGAATTGACCCAAAATCGGCTGCTGTGAGCGCAGCTTTGGTCTGTTATATTTAGCTTTCTGCTTTTAGGAGGAAACTTGTAGTTTGCAGAAGCGATAACGAATATTGTTTGTTGGTGACATCATATATCTGCTCTAGTAGGGCAGTGGTGTCAGGTTTAATGCTTATTAGTTTGTTGTAGGAGCTTAATAGAAACTGATGGCTTTTTTTCTTCTCTAGAGGGTATTCTCAGTAGAAGCATGTATCTGATTTTAGTTTATTTTTGGCAATTGTTTCCAGTTCTAATTTATTGCAGCTGCAGTGGTAGTGTCTCTGCCTTTGAATTTTGAGCTAATATAATCGTGCAGTGTGGTGCCATTTCTATGTCATCAGTCAACTATTCAATTGACAAGTTCATTACTGAAGCAGCATGTTTGTGGTGGTCGTAGATAGTAGCTTGTGGTTTTGCGGCCAGCAACTTTCTGACAGCAAATTATTTCCAGCAAAACTGTTGAAAATTTGAGTGCATTGATTTTAACAATATACATCATATAATAACCGCAAGTACACCCCTAACTTCATACTATACTCCACACAAGTTGCTTGTAAAGCTGCGAATCTTATAACTGAATATTGTAAGATGGCAGATCTCTTTCATGAGTATTTCTAATGTGTCCTCAAAAATCTGGTTAATCAGTGATTGGCTTGGTTTGCTGAGCATTAGTATCTTTGTCAGATTTATTATTGTTGGCATAGGCCTAAAATCCTCAATTGCTTTATTTATTTTCTCTATAAAACATGTTATAATGGAACTCTATTCATAACAACCCAAAGGTAGACAAATGTATTTTATTTTATAATTTTACAAGTAATAGCACTATGATTCTCCGTCTGAACTTATTAGCATGCTGGACTTCGTAGATGACATCAAAATCTGCAAGCAAACACATTAACAATCAAATATATTACAGAATAACGCTTTAAATAGAATATTGTGTTCTAAAAATGGTAACTATCCCTGTTGCTAAATTCTCACCTAATTTTTTGGATCAGCTTTAAAATGGTTTTTTTGCTAGAAAAACAGCAATACTGTTTGTAGTGCTTTTTGATTCAAATTAACTAGCCCATGTTTATTACATTTACTGTGACGAGCATGCTCACTGATCATCACTTACAACTCTACTACATGCCATTCAGTCACCTAAATGCTGAGTATTATTTAAAGTCGTATGTCAACCAGCTTTACGGATGCAAAGCTTTTACCTGAATTTAATAATATTTTTAAAAGTTATTGCTGTTAAATGTAAGTGGTGGGTACAATGGCTTGTTTGGAAACTTTCGAGAAATTCTGGCACATTATTCTGATGTCACTCGTGAGAAGATACTGAGACTTACCAAAATTTGTTAAAAATAGCATTCTTTGCAATTGTGGTATCCAATTAAAACTTGATTTTGATGACACAGATGGCTCCTGCCCCTACTTCTCTCATCTAAACCAAGAAAAAGTCATGTAGAAAGTGACGATGACTTCCATGATGATTTGGAGTCAAGCGAACAGCTGGAAATCGAACTGTCAAAGTCTGGCTCGGACATAGTGGAGAGCATCGGTAGGTAAATATGACCAATATATCCAGGTTTTCTACAAAACAAAAGATGTGGCAAACATGGCAGCTTTGCTGCATATGCTAAACTGCATGGCTGCTCATATTACGGTACATAATTTGGTTATATACATGTATTTTGGTATTAGCTACGTTCACTTATTGTTAGTGTATAGAGCAGATATACAGAAAGCAGAGTGGCTTGAAACTGCTTGAGTGGCTTGATACTGCAGCAGATCAGTGAAATATAGTTAAATTTATTTTATAGTTGATACATATGCTTTTTATAATAATATTAACATATGATATTTATTTAGCAGGTTATGTGGAACGGAGCTTAAAACTCAACTGCAATGACTGCACCAACTTTATAGCTTCCTGTCCAGATTTACGCACCAGGGATGATGCGATACTAATCAGTGTAAAAGATAGAGGTGGTCTGTTTACACCTCATCTTGTCATCACAAAGATATGTCTAGGCTCAGAACTGAGCATATGGCAGTGTGTCGACTTACCAGGAATCACTGCAGACATACACAAGCTGGTGGTCATTAAGACTCTTTCATCGGTTTTACAAAGCACTTTGCATCAGGAATTTCCATGCTCAATCCACAGCGCAGCACAACGTTAGTTCAAAATATCACCTCCAGATATTTCAGGATAATAACTCATCAGGAGGCTACAAAGGTAGCAGCTAACAAAAGTAATCTCAGATCAAGGCTCAGCTGAATGGTCGTCTTTAGTCATGTCTAGCCTTTCACAATATGTCTAGAAAAGTATACCATTTATCGCTTGTTTTCTACGAATTTGCTGATGCTGTTTGCATAACACCCAAGACCCAACATTTATATTCGGAGCAGACTGCAATCAGTGTATGATGTACCGGTATGTATGCATTTGAAATCAGTTTGTACACCTAGCTACCTGACATGTTAGCCCATAGCATAGGGCAAAATTGATAATTTTTCAATATTTTTTGGAATACATGTACATCAATATACACTTTTAATCGCACTTTTCACATGAAATATTCAACTTTATGTTTACAAATTTGCAGGGTAGAAAATATGTAGTGTATAAGCTTTTTATCTAAAATTTGAAACAAATATCATGTGTACTTTAGTAGTTATGTCAAATTACATGTAGCAACAAAAATGTCTCTTGATTCTTTCAGTGTAAACAATGATGACTCACTTGCCTGACGAGCTGCAAGTGAACAAAGCAATGCCGTTCTGCCACAAAGCATGCGGCTATTTATGTAGGACACCACGGCTTTGCATTGCCCAGTTTCGTATACCCTATAGCAGGAGTTCCCAACCTTTTATACTATGTTCCCCCTAGACATGTTCAGAAATTTGAATTCCCCCAACATATACTACATGGCTAAAAACAAAAACTAATACAAATTATAATGAGACTTTATTGTACATGTGCAAACACATAACGAAATATTTTTTATACAACATGTTTTTATGTAATTATTGAGATTTCAGTTGCCGCTCATGTGGGCACAGTACTTCAATGCGAGGCTTCGTTTCGGACAGAGCACAGCGCAGATCATCTTGTGCCATCAATCGATTACGAGCTTTCGACTTAATGGTAAGTAATGTTGAGAAGCCTGACTCACACAGATATGTAGTCACAAATGGCAGCAGTTTGTGGAGTGCAATTTTCGCTACCTTGGGATAACATGCGCTCATTGTTGGCCAAAAGTCAGCAATTGACATTGTTCCAAATGAAAGTTTTGCAGCCGAGTAAAATTTTAACTCTAGAAACTCATCCTGACAGTCATCTGGTACCATGTTGACTTCACACTGAAATGGATTGATGGTCAGATCCAAGTCTTCCCTAGGTATTTCAGGGAAATATCTTTTGAACTCTGTGTGAATGTGTTCTAGATGTTTTGCAATCTCATCCTGGATTTCAGCAGGAAGAGCCAAGTTGCCACTGTCCAGCAAGTTGTTTAAGCTTTCAAACATTGCAATGTTTCCACAGCAGACTTTCCTCTTCCAGTTCATCAGCTTTGCTTGAAAAGCATTCAGCTGGTTGATAAATCTGATCATGTCAGTATTAGGACCCTGCATCTTCAGATTTAGTGGATTAAACTGCTCAAAAATATCTACTAGATATGCGATCTGAATAATCCAGTTGTTTTCTGTGAGATGCTTATGGAAACTCTCTTTTCCTTGTTGCTCAGTAAACAATATCAGTTCATTTCAGAGGCTGAAAACTCGAGCTGTGACATTACCTCTTGATAACCAACAAACATTTGTGCGATACAAAAGTGTTTGGTGCTCAGCATCCATGTCTTTGCAATGTACCTTAAATAGCCTTGTGTGCAGTTCATTGCTCTTTATGTAGTTAACTAATTCGATTATCTCCTGTGAGACAATGGAGAGAGAGATGAAGGAAGGGTTCTAACTGCCAGTGCATGCCGGTGCAGCATACAGTGAGTGCTCTTTACATTAGGTGACACTTTTTTCACAAGAGTTTGAAAGCCTGATCTTGTGCCTAGCATAGCTGGTGCCACATCTGTACAACAGCCAATAACATTTTCCCATTTTAGATCTACTTCATCAAAAAAGTTGGAGACAACATCAAAAATGTCTTTAGCTTTGGTTGTGGCTTCCAGAGGTACACAAAACAGAAATTCCTCTTTTATTTCTTCATTATGTACATAGCAGGCATACACCATTAATTTTGAGCAAGAAGCTACATCAGTTGACTCATCCAGCTGAATAGCAAAGAGCCCAAATGGAGATAACTTTATTTGCTGGACAACCTGATTTTTAATGTCATTGGCCATGTTGCTAATCTTTCTCTGCACTGTGTTATTCAGCAAAGACACTGCAGCCAGCTTCTTCTCAGCCTCCTTTCTTAATATAAGTTCCGCCATCATCAGTATACATGGCTTTATTAAATCTTCTCCGATGGTATGTGGCTTTTTTCTGGTTAGCAATTTCATACGCTACCTTGTACGAGGCCTCCAGTAGTTTGGAGTTTGATTCATGAAAAGCCACACTCGTGTCTAGCCTCATCTGCTTGAGCTGTTTTCCATGTCGCTCAAAAAAGTTTTGATCCTTTGCTGTATGTTGGGAATGTACTGCAGAGAGATGATGCTTCAATTTGTTAGGTCGCATTGAATCATTGCCCAATACTTTCATGCATAACACACATTGTGGCTTTTCTTCACCATTGCTAACAAGACATTGAAATCCATATTGCATGTAGCTCGCATCATATTTTCGTTTCTTGCTAGTACTCATTCTGTAATGAAAGTTATTATTAGTTCAATATTTAAGCCATGTTTTAACATGAAATCTGTAGTTTGAACAATATTACACACTTATGCGCACTCCCACATACACAAATGCAAATTATATAATATATACCGTAAGTCTTCATGCTCAAGCCGTGCGGCTTGTCGTTGAGCACGGCTTCTGGTTCAAGGTCATAGACCGCGGCTAAGGCCATTCTTTTAAAACTTATGTGGAGCTCAGGGCGGCTTCTCGATAAATGGGGTCTCTGCTCAGCTCTTGCGCTATAACCATAGAATCGCATTCATGATACACTTTTATGTACGGGGGTCTTGGCAACCTACTCATTTATTTTTAAGTCATGTTTAAGGAATACTTTAGACTAAAAAAGAATTTATTGCTCTAAGTGGAGATGAATTATCAGTGAATTATCAATAAAGATTTTATTCAGTTTGAATTCATGACATTGAATTTTTTGGGTGCTTTTTTTGTATTTTTTTAAAATTAATTTAAATTCCAAACAAAACTTTTATCTATGAAGATGATGAAGTATGTTTAACTCACCACAGTCATAGGTTATTAACTCCTTTTCATTTTTGACCGGCATCTTTCCATAAACATGAAGCCCTCTAACAGTGCAATAAAAATCTAACTGAGACTTGGCGAGTAAGTTCTTGATGCAAGGGCCCAGGAATTTTCATTTGAACTTGGAAGTAAATGAAAATTCTTTTCACATGTACTGATGTAACCTGTTTTCTTATTCAAGAGGACAGGGGTATAGCGAAACCCGTCTCAACATTCTCACTCCCGAAGGGGGTCAATGATGACAAAACCTCAGTCATTAGCCGCGGTCTGTGGTATTGTTTTATACGCGATTATAAGGGATTTATAGTTGAGTCCTTTTATTATACAGCCACCATTATCAGGATACAATCAAGCAAGGGAAGAAGAAAAAGAATTGTGGGTAAAATATAAGTTGAATAATAATAAAGACGAGCAGACAACTCTAAAACATAATCCAACATTATCTAAACTACTATGATAAAATAATATTTGAACACTCCCACATAGTTTTGATAATTTCACAACAAAATAATGTATGCAAATACGAAGCGTACACCCTGTAATAATAACGTTCCTAGTTACCGGCCAGCCAGGCGTCTATCCCACATTTAACATAACACGAAGTTTCTCGAAACGAATTTTAGGTAGGGGTTTGGTGAAGATATCGGCTATCATATCATCAGTTGGACAATATTCTGTGACTATATTGTGGTTTTGGACTTCTTGTCGAATATAATGATATTTTATATCCTTATGCTTGCTGCGCTTACTAACGTTGGTGTTGTTTGCTATGCTGATGGCCGATTGGTTGTCTATGCGGAGTACTATTGGTGGTAATGTCTCTCGAGTAATATCAACGAATAATTGCCGTAGCCAGGCTGCCTCTTTTGCAGCTTCGAAAGCTGCGATATACTCGGCTTCTGTTGAAAACAGAGCGATTGTCGATTGGCGTTTACTGAACCAGCTGATTGGCCCACTGCTAGACATAAAAACATTTCCGGATATCGAGTGTCTAGATTCGTCGTTCTCAGCCCAGTTAGCATCTGAATAATCTACGGGTTGGATGTCAGTTTTGTTGAATGTAATCCCATAGTCCATGGTGCCTTTTAAGTATCTGAGAACGCGCTTTATGGCAGTGAGGTGCGTTTGAGTCGGCATGGAATTGAATTTCGACAACACTCCCACAGAATGTGCGATGTCTGGTCGTGTAGCTGTAGATGCGTAGAGAAGGCTGCCTACGATCAATTGATATAGAGTGTGATCCACAGATTTGCTGCCGTCATCCTTCACTAGTTGTATATCTGTAGCGAACGGGGTTGCTACACTTTTGCAGTCGAACATATCATACTTCTCAAGAATCTGCTGAATATAATGTTTCTGGTGCAGCTTCACTGAGGTGTCTGTGAATTCCGCGTTGATACCTAGACAAAATTGCAGTTGCCCTAGGTCTTTCATCTGAAACTTTGAACTTAACGATTCTTTGATTATTTTCATCGATTGATCAGTGTCACTTAGGATTACGATATCATCTACATAGACCGCTAATATCGTTTGATCGCCATGGTCGTTATGTACATAGACACATTGTTCGACGCTCGAAGGAGAGAAGCCAAGCTGCCGCAGATACTCATCGAGGACTAGATTCCAACATCGTGATGATTGCTTTAGGCCATACAGAGAGCGATTCAATTTGCATACCAACTCTTCATTTCCAGGCGATACAAATCCATCAGGTTGTGTCATAAATAATTCCTCAGAAACTTTACCATTGAGAAAAGCTGTTACTACGTCCATTTGATGTATCAACATGCCTCTATCCGTGCCATATGATAGAAGCGCTCGAAGTGATGACCGATGCACTACTGGTGCAAATGTTTCATCGTAATCTATTCCTTGTTTTTGACTATACCCTTTGGCTTCTAGTCTAGCTTTGAATCTGGCCACGCTTCCATCGGGTTTGCACTTGGTTTTGAACACCCACTTACTACCAATGGCTTTACGACCAGCCGGTAGTTTTACTAATGTCCAGGTTTGATTATCGAATAATGCGGTGTATTCTTCGGAGGCAGCGTTCATCCATTGCTTCGATTGGGGACTAGACATAGCCTCTGACATTGTTAGCGGTTCGGTTATATTGCTGGTGAGGCAAGCCACATGGTTGACATACTCATCAACCCCAAATCTTACAATAGGATTGGGGTTTCGCTGTGATTTTCGTGTAACTATTGAGTAATTTTCAGGTTCTAGTAATTCAATTGTCAGCTTTTCGGAGTTGTCTTCATCCTCACATTGGTTAGTCTCGGACTCTGGTAACCCTAACCTATTTTCATCTATCACGACATCTCGGCGTACTACGACTTTCTTAGTAGAAGGATTATATAAACGATAGCCTTTTGATCTAAGGCTACAGCCAACAAACATCATTGTCTCTGCTTTATCATCCAGTTTCTGACGGAGCTCACTTGGTACATGAGCATGGGCTAAAGAACCAAACACCCTTAGATTACTAATATCTGGTTTACAGTTGTACCATTGCTGGTATGGAGTTGTGGGCTTATGGTGAGCAGTAGTGGAGGCACGATTCCTAACATAAACAGCTGTTGAAATGGCCTCAGCCCAGAAATGTTTCGGTAATGCGGCGTCGATTACTAACGCGCGGGCTAATTCACATACAGTGCGATTATACCATTCTGCTACACCGTTTTGCTGTTGTGAATATCTAACGGCTAGTTGATGCTGAATACCTTGAGAGCGCAGGTATTCTTCAAATTCGCTTGATATGTATTCCCCTCCACCGTCAGTTCGAAGGGTTCCGATTGGCTGGCCGGTTTGGTTGGTCACTAAGGCTTCAAACTCTTTAAATACAGAAAATACATCCGATTTCTCACTGATAAAATACACATATGAAAATCTACTAAAATCATCAATAAAACTCACAAAATATCTACTGCCACCAATTGATTTATTCTGCATTAGACCAAATACATCGCTATGAAGTAGTTCTAGCACTCTAGTAGATTTAATACCATCTCTAGCTATAAACGGTTTTCGAGCCATTTTACCTTTCACACATGGGTCACATATAGTACCTACACTTACGTTAGACAGATCGGCACCTGTAACAAGCTGTTCACAGTTCATAAGTCCGATGCTGGTAGGATTGATATGAGCGAGTCTCTTATGCCATATATCGTTACACGACGACGCTAGATTAGCTTTATGATCAGACGACTCCAGATCTAAATAGTAAAGTTTCCCAACGAGAGTTCCCATAGCATGTATTTGGTGGAGTTTGTTCTTAACCCAACATCTACTGTGGCCAAATTGTACTATCATACCCTTACTAGCGTCCGACTGTACAGAGAATAGATTTTGTTTCAAATCTTGTACATGAAGTACATCGTGGAGAGTGGCTTTTCTTTTCACTTTCCGGCTAACGGACACTGATATCATAATGTTACCTGAGCCTATGGCATCCAATACTCTGCTGTCCGCTATAGCAACTTTCTCAGGCTGGTCAAGCTTTGTGTATGTACTGAAACCACCGTTTTCAGGAGTCATGTGACGAGTTGCCCCGCTGTCAATGAGCCATTCTTTCGCTGCCGCTATACTTTCTCCTACTAGAAAAGCACTCTCCTCGCTTTGAATTTCAGTTGCTTGGGATTCACTCACAAATTTAGCTCCATGCTGGTTCGCCTGACCACGGCCCTGACCACGACCACGGCCCTAACCACGACTGTAGTTTCCGCGACTATAGTTTCCACGATTGTAGTTAGCACGATCGTAGTTACCTCAACTATTCTGTTGCGCTGTGCAATCTCTGACCATGTGATATGGTGAAATGCAGTTATAGCATTTTCTCTCATACGTGTTATTTCGACGGTATATAAGGCACTGTCAGAATTTATAGTCGTTTTTCCAAACTTGCCGCTTTCACCAGAATCCATTTCGGCAGCTTTTACGCCATGTTTCTGCTCTTCATTGAGTAACGGTGTTTTGAACAAATTCTAATGTTAGGGTTTCAGGCTTTTGCGCTTCTAAGGCTGTCACGACAGTTGCATAGCTACTCGGCATCCTGCCCAACAGTGTTACTACCTGATCTTCCTCGCTCACCGGGGCTTTGATAGCCGTGAGCTTGTTTACAATATCCTTCATATATTTTAGATGATTTTCTATAGATGTACCATCACGCATGACAGCTCTGAAATATTGTTTCTTTAGATATATCCGATTTGCTAGTGTGTCTCTTTTGAAGTGAGACTGTAGCTTCTCCCACGCTGTTTTCGGTGTCTCACACTCAGTGATCAAATATATGAATTCATCACTGATCGCCAATACAATATGACTAAGAGCTCTCTGTGATTGTTTTATATAAGCTTTCTTAGCATCTGCACCTTCCGTTGGCTCTGCAATACTACCATCACAATGTTCATAAAGTTCCTTTGCAATGAGCAAATGTTTCAGTTTGAATCTCTATGTAGAATAATTGGACGTAGTAAGTTTATCCACAGACAGTTTATCATCCATGGTGCTTGCTTGATATTAGTCTTTGTGGGCCCATAACCTATTGTTTTATACGCGATTATAAGGGATTTATAGTTGATTCCTTTTATTATACAGCTACCATTATCAAGATACAATCAAGCAAGGGAAGAAGAAAAAGATTTGTGGGTAAAATATAAGTTGAATAATAATAAAGACGAGCAGACAACTCTAAAACATAATCCAACATTATCTAAACTACTATGATAAAATAATGTTTGAACTTGTGGGCATATGTGGCTTGTTGGTAAGAGCCGCTAGATACCACAGATGGCTTATTGGAGGGTTATTTTTCTCTTCGTGAGTCATCTGTTTGTGAGCACAAGCCGCGTGGCTTAAGCATGAGGACTTACGGTACTGACCTGATGAAAATCAGAATATACTGTACTGCAGCTACCCTGTTGACTGTTGAGTAATTACTGTTACCATATTAATATCCACTATTACTTGGTACAAGCAGCCAATAAAAATGCAGCACTACTGAACATCATACTACAGGGGTTCCCAACCAGAGGGGAATTCCCCTGGTTCTCTTATTGTACTATAAGCAAAGCATTCATGCCTGGACGTAGCTGAACATGCCAGCATGGCTGTTGTAACTGCCCTCCCAAAATTAGTAATGAAGCTCCGAACAGATGTATAGATGTATGTTTTGTGGTATATTTACGTCTTAACATCGTGAAACTAAAAGTTTTTAAAACTTGATTAACATATAGCTAATAAAACATAATGTGAAGGGTTGACAGGAATTGCAAAAACTAAAGACATGGATAAACAACATTAATCCAAAAAATAAAGGAATACATATAGACAGACATACATTTTTCACCCCTTTCCAGAAGAGAGTTAGGTGTACAATCAGTTTCTGTTCTACAATGTATCTAGTTATAAAGAAGTCTACACTTTCTGAGAGTATAATATGAAATGAATAAGACAACGGTTGCTGGAAATTTATATAAAACTAAAGGAGAAACATCGTATGGCAAATAGTGACAACATAAGGGTAGCAGTGATTTCATTTATTTCTTTTACTTTGTGGGGCAATGCTAAAAACAGCTATTTTTAAAGGTAGGAGGATGTTGACGAGTGGTGAATCTTACCAAGGTAAACAATTAGAGCAGCTTGTGGTTGTCCATTTGAATATGAATCGGCAGCGATAAGGCATTGCACCTGATTGCAGACTAATTTGCATTTGTGGTTACATCATTACATTGATGGATTGGCAGCTAGCTAATAACAAACAAGTTAGCCGGAATTGGCGTTATAAAATTTCACAATTATTATTAAAAAACATTACAGCGGTTGACTAGTCTTACTTATAGTGGAAAGTGGAAATTGTTAAAGGAAGGCGCTCGAGCTTACGCTTAAAGGTACAAACAAAAATCTAAAAAGTCAGACACCTCTCCGTTTCCCCCCTGTATGTTCAAAATTTCTCCCCAGGGGGGAATTCCCCCTCCCTGGTTGGAACCCCCTGCCCTACAGGATGAATTTATTTGCGGAGTTAAATTTCGCGAAAACTGCCTTTTCGTGCATATTCGCGGATTAATTTATTCGCGGCTGAACAATGTCACTCTCTATGAAGAGTTAACTCTATTGCAATTAGCAATAGAGTTAATCCTACGCATGCGCACACCACGTGTTTCGGTGTGCGCATACACCGAAATGCGATGTACACCAAAGCTTGCAACTACGAGTCGATCAGGGTAAGCTATAAAATTTTTGCAGCGTTCAGAATTTTTCACAAATATTCATCGATTTGGAGGCCTTTGATGAACCAACAATTTGTGGTAAGTAATGAGTTTTTTTAAAACCATTTACTAAATTAGTTGAATTTTACTTTGGTTCTTCAGTAAAACGCAATATTTATTTTTTCCATCCCTACCGCTTCATTATATGTTTTAGTGTGAGAGAGAGATTTTTCATCATACACGGAAGCACAATGACTGCAAAGGTGGTAGATGTCATTTTTAGAAGATCACCAATCATTCAGGGAGATCTTGAAATTGAGGTAGAAGTGACCGCAGCTGCCAACGAAGAGAATATATTTGTTTTAAAAAAGGAACAAAAACGCCTTTACGAGCACAAATTTTTGGCCAATTGGCAAAACTTTGCAATAGTAAGCCATGAGGAGAGTTCTGATGATAACTTTTTTACCTGTCATGTAGTAGCGAGAGAATCGCCTTTAAAATCTACCCAAGACAGTGACAGCGACAGTGCTGCTATTACCAAAATAACTAGTCAGAGAGCACCATTTCACGCTAGTATTCACATATCAATAGTACCAGTTTAATTTTATTGCTAGACAACCACCATATGGACTAAATTGTTTATATTTACTCCATTCTTAATTTGTAAAATTTTATTTGTATTTGAAATATTTTATTTGTGCACTCAATTTTGTAATAAATTATAATAATATTATTTTGTATTATATTATATTATTTTATTTCATGTATAGATATATTATATCTATACATGAAATAAAATACATAATATAATCATGTTTGCTGCAGTGATATCAAGGAGTTGTTGTCGATGAAAGGTTCTAGGTTGACTGGTTGCTTCTCTGCCAATATTCCTGCCTTGATGAATATTACTACTTGTCTCTAGTTTTTGTAATCGGAGTAGGTTGTTTCATTCTCAATCTGCAGTGAACACAGAAAAGAAAAAAATTTAATAAGTGCAAAAACGTGATGTGGTGCAGAAGTGCAAAAACAATAGCTGAAGTATTTAATGAAAGCGATCAGTTTTTAAACAAAAGAATTAACTAATGCAGGTAATTATGGAACAACGTATCTGCACTGCAAATCAAATACATACCATAATGTCCAGATCAGAATCATGATCGTCCTCAACTTTGGTATTAGAGATTGATGGAGTTGATTTCAAGGTTAAAAGATTAAGAGAATTTTTTTGCGATGACGAAGCCATGCCGAATAACTTGTGAAAACCTGGAATAATTTTGTGAAGTTCGATGCAATGGCAATAAAACTCAAAGCCCCGGCGATGATTTTAAAGAAGTTTTGGAACTCGGCTACGTTTAGTACTTCTGCCTAGCGGCTATTTTTGCGATGACGCCCTTCTGCATATCTTGTGACAACCTTGAATAATTTTGTAAAGAAAGGTGATGCATTGGCAATGGTGTTAGCTCAAAGCTCAGGCAATGATTTTAAAAACGTTTTGGCACTCAACTACGTTTAGTATTATGCCAAGCGGCTAGTTTTTAATTTGATGCAGGAGTTATTCTCCCTTGTGATTAAAAATAGAACTAATTATTCACGGAATTTATTAATCCGCGGAGTTGATTGTTCACAAAATTGCGAATTTTTATAACCAATGAATGTTTTCATCCTGTAGGGTAGTTAATAGGTCTATGCACCGTGAATGTCACCTTCAAGAAAATATAATCATCGTAGTGAGCCTCAGCCAGCACATTGGCATTTAAAAAACACCAAAGGTCAAGCTGAGAATTGAACATCAGTAGCGGTACGCAGACCAACACACACAGGCACACATACATATTGAGCTATCCCTGCCCCTTCACTCTGTATGGGGTATAAGTGGTAACATCACTCATGAGTGTAATATAGTGCCAGGGTCAGCCATGTAGTAAGACACTCTCCTTGCCCTAAATATAATCTCCAACATATCTATGGCAAAACAGTCTTCAGCCATTTTGCAGCTGTTTAACTACATGAATAAAATTGCGAGAACTTGGCAAATGTAATTTAAATTAGTTTATTTTTTATCCTGTAAAGTTCTGATCAGACATCAGCCGTAATCAGCAATTTGTATTTAAATGCTCTCTGTTGTGTCCTTATGAGGCTTACAGCATACCCGTGGTTTTATAGAACTACTTTGATTTAAGGGTGCATTTTGACGTTGGACTATATACTGTAGGTATTATAAAAAAATGGCTTGAGAGAGCTGGAGCAAACATTTACTGAACCAAAATGAATCAAACAATATTTGAGCATGAGCGTTTAATTAATCTAGCAAAAGGGCTACCCCAAAATTGCAGCAGTAATATTAGGTGCTCAAAATTAGCCAATTCAACCTTCTTAGGAGAGTTTTTGACATAGCCTTTTAAAGTTGCCCTAACAATAGACCGATCTTTAAACAGAGCAGCACATTTATTGTGAACGATATTTGCAATAACGTTTGCTTTTATACATTTGGAAAATTCGCAGGCATTTTATAACCATAAAACAGTTAAAGATTTTTGCTTAGAATTTAAAATAACCTATCTAAAGTTTTTAAAAAATTCTGCAACTGAATAAAGCATTGTTGCAGAAAAACAGTGATATTTTATAGAGAAGTTGTTTTCATTGCATGAAGCAAAACTAAAGTTGAATAAGGATACTTCTTTAATAATAATTTTGTTTGTGTTTTAAAGAGCCATGTTAAATATTAAATTGGTTTTCTATTCTGTGTTAAAGTTTTGCATGCAAACAATAAAATAGAAGGAACTTAAATGGCAACATAAGTGAAACAAATGCAGGCCCTTTGAGTAAAATGTTGATGTATTGTACATAAGTTCACTTGAAATGTAGAAAAGAGTAACTTGATTGTCAACAAAATCCTGCAAAACTGCTCTCAACTTCAATGAGGAATTAGTACGAGTGACTGCGCGTTACCATCAGAGAATATCAATAATTAAGCTTTTTGGTATCTACACACTGTATATAGTAAATTAAATTAGTCTTTGCATGTTGAACATCTGAGGACGTACCGTTGAAACTTATCAAGTAGCTCATTTTATGCTCTATAGTACACTCATCCTATTGTATATAGGCCCAAGTAGCAGAAAACTTGCGTATTGTATAGAAGCTCGTAGTATCGCGTCAGCTATCTACTTATACACTAACAAAAACCATTAAAGATGTGGTTGCGTCAAAAAATTCGATTTAATAAAATTAAGATCCATAAAAGGCTAAAACATCAGCTACAATTTGATGCTATTTTTGTCTTTGTAGACCAACCCTGTCCAGAAATATATGCGTTTGAATGAGGCCCTCTTTTAACAAGCTCACGTTCCAACGGGTGCTTCTTTCGTGACGTCACAAGCAATACATCTGAAAAGAAACCATGAGCGATAAATATGAGGTCGCTTCCTTAGCCAATCATTAGCGTGAAATTTTTATATAGGTCGTAATAAATGTTATCACTCGTGAAACGCGTTGTCTGTGATCTCAACTTTAGGGATTTTACTCGATTATTAAATCGCATGGACATCGATATTTACTAAATTAATTAACATCGTTACTTTAATGAATTACTTGATCGAAACGTTTTATTGGCAAACAACATAATTGTGACTCCGAGTTTTCTTGGCGTCAGGTAGTTAAAGTTCTACGGAGGAAGATCGGAGAATGCAGGTAAATTTATCTTTTACTTTGAGTCTCCTATAGAGTTTCCTGTTGAGTTTACATTCAGATTATATTTCCCTGTTTGAGGCTAAATTGTAATTTTCTGCGTGTGCGAGATACGTATGTACAGTGAGTTCTTGACGACTTATTTTTAATCTTTAGCATCTAGCAATACAATGGCTTAGATGGATGAATATACTAAAGGTAATATTTTAGTACTCATTAATACATGTACTAATTAATAAAATTATAACTTTTTGCTATCACTAATCATCGTTTTATATTTTTTCATCGGTTCACCTAGCTAAATTTGCTTCAAATTTTCTGTGGCAGTTTTATCTAGTAAATTGGATTTATGATTTGACTTTAGATGTTCACTTTTCACTTGTAGAAAGTGAAGAAAATTGATTGATCAATGCAAATCTTTAACTTCCAGAACCAAAGCTTTGAATCGTTGGTTTGGCGTACTTGTGCCTTTGTTAAACATTTATTCGTTTTTAAAATTACACTCGCAATCTATCAAACTCCCAATTTGAAAGCTTTCAGTAGATACGCTTTAGAATGACATATCTATGAATGACATATATTTATTGCATTCGTTTTACTGATTACAGGATGTTTATGTGGTCCCACCCGCCGAAGCAGCTTTGTCAGTGTGGAAACTGCCATAAAAGGGAAAGAAAGACTTAAATGTGTGTTGCATAAACCATGATGTTTTGTTTGAGTTTGCTGCAGTAGATGAATTTGTCCTATTGTATCAGCTAAAACTACGTGAGTGGCCACGACTTGATGAATATATTTAATAAAAGCTTTATGCCGAGATGAAAATCTTTTTGCTTGTAAAAATTATATAATAAAATAATATTGTTGAAGATAATGCAAAACATGATTTGCAGAATATTGTAGTGAATTGGATACGGTATATGGATGTCCGCAGAACTGGAGAATGTGAGTTCAAATCCGGTTTGCAGCATACTTCTCATCCTTAAAACTCTATCCCTATGTATATTCTTTTCAAAGACGCAGCTTGCTCATTTTACTTACGGTAGTAAGAAACTAGTTTTCGGTGTAGGCAATGATATACAGCCCCGCCCCAAGGATAGGCGACGTAATGTGGGCGGGGCTTTTGAGAGGCTGTATATCGTTAGCAAGGGTAACGGCGGAACTGTGCTGATACAAAGACCTTATCCTACATAGTTTGCTTGACAGAATTACCGTAGACCGGTAGAATTGGTAGTCTGTACTCAAATGTTTACACAGCATTTGGAGAAAGTGAGTAAAACAAATTTTCAATGTTCGTTATTTGAGGCCTTTGAAACATTCATAATAATGTACTGTATCTGTAGCGGGGTTTAAAATTTTATTCTAACCAACATGAGCAACTACCAAATAAAATATATGCCAATAGAGCCGCGTAGGACTAGACTTTTATCGCAACTAGCCTATGTGATTACGAGATATATAGACAGGTTGTATCACGCGTGACATCATTTTGGACAAGTCTGAGCATGATTTTTTGGCCTGAGCGTTTTTACCGCGATCAGATTTTTTCGATTTTAATCTTCAAATATCTTGGCAATGAGATTGCCTAACACAACAAACAACAGATCAACTGGTAGAGAAAAAAAATGCTTTCTTTTAAGATCAACTCAAATTTGACGCTACCACATCTTTAAAGACTGATCTGTGTAATATATCTTAAACATTTTACTTTTTCTGCTCTGCTTCTATTTAGGGAAGGAAATATTTTACCTGTACAAACTACAATTAAGCATATTAGCTCAACCTATTTTTCTCAACAAACCTCACCAGCCTGGGCCTTATGTAACAAGAAACTTTTATGTCAGCGATTCCTACAAACATACAGTATTCTCACTGCTTGCTAGAACATTCACTATGTTTCCATGACTCACATAATTAGTATGATTCACATTCAAATGATTCGCAAGTTAAGTTACTCTGCAATCGAGCATTTCAATGAACACCACTGATGTGGATTTAACACCAGCGCTTGACCTCATAGATTAAGTACTAGCCTAATTAATGACTCAATAAATAGCTACACAGTCTTGTCACACTAAGCTTAGCAGCAATCATTGGGAACGTTGGCGCATTGAGACTGCTGAAATCGAAATAAAAATGACTGAATCGAGAAAATGTTTTTAATGTAATAGTCATCGATATTCTAATGCGCATTAATAGCATTAGTGCCGTTTCCATAATTCGCAAGCACAATGGATTCGATAAGGTTTGGCGGATCGCCAAACTCGCTCAGCTTGCGGATTTATGCCGTTTCCATGACGCAGATAACTTGCGGATTTGCTAAATTTGCGAATTATGCTCGTCATGGAAATGCAGTTTTTGTCTGTTAATTCTCTGGCATGTTCAACTCTTCTCTAGTTGAGCTCTAAGAGATGAGTGGATTAATCACACCCTTCAAATAGCACCTCAGTAGATGGCCTCACTGTCAAGGACTTACACAGGCTGAGGATGTCTGACTGCTAACACGAGCTCAGTCCATTGACTATTTATGCGTTGACTATCTATGCCATCCCACCGTGCGTGCACATGGGCCATCATCCTCACCTTAGTGTTTTGGAATGTAGCATATTTGTTACAGCCATTCTGAAAATAGAAATACACACAAATTTTTCAAAATCATTTTGACACTGCTGTGGCTACAATATATGATGGCACTGCTTTGAAGCTCTCTTCCATTATAGTTGCAGCTGTGTTAACAACTATACACCTAGCCAGACATTTAGTTGTGCTGCCAAAATAGATGACTATGGTATATTTAAACCCACAAGTCATATGTGCATCGCCATCATTCACTCATTGAGTATTGCTATGGCTGTCCCAAAGTAGGTGTTATTCATGGAGTAAGCTTTATGACTGCATGAACAGTAATCAATCAGAAGTTTACTATTTTAGTCATGTTTACAGGTTTGCCTCTTCGCTATGACATCACTTCAATAGGCTTACAGTGGAAATGTCTTATGGCGTATTTACACTGCAGCAACTACTAACTATCAATTTTAGTTGCACATGAAATTGCGCTGCAATCGCATAGCTGCGACTTCCTACAACTCTACCGATGAATGCACAGTAAAACTTTAGATTTACCAAACTTACATTATTTGCTTTTTGAAACATGTAAACAGTTAGAATTTATATTTTCGAAGCTTGATGCAGTTGCATGAGTGCATTGGGTAGAGTCGACGACCATCTTTGACTTAAAACATCTCTGTAAGCATTTGCCTTTACAGATGTTGTTACCTGCAGCTAAAACTTGGAACAACAGCAGAATTTATAACAGAATCTTAGTGATGCCTCTTGTCTTTTTATGGAGAATTTTGTTTACCCAACCTCAGACAGACTGTGACTATTTTTCAGCGTTTATTGCTTGTTGTTTGAATTTTTCACCTTTATTGCTCTTCTATATGAATAAACGTGTTTCACCAAGCATTGCAAATGCTAGTTGGCTTTGATCATGTCTCATCGCTTTTCTTCTTTTCACAGTGTATGACTTAGTATGAGGCTTTCTAGTTCATCTACTAGCAAAGTTATGGTAGGGAGATTTCACCATCACTTTCAATGCATCTACTTCATTCAAAGCTACAGAGTGACAAATCTAAACATTTGATGTATGCATGAGTTGACATTAACTTTCTTACCCTTAATTCGATTATGGAGCAAACTTTTAAAGGCATGATATCAGATGAAACTATTTACATGTATCTCTAAAAGGTGTTATGAATTCACTTAAGTTAAAGTTGAACTAAGCCAAAGTTATTTTGTGCCAACAAGAAGCTACATGTAAGTTACTCAGGCCTAACACTTGAGCTAATGTTAAAATACTCTGCTGCTTATGTAAAAAGTATTCACGAAATTAGCCATTATTCTTCTTTGAGATAGGTTTTCAGATAATATGTCACATATTTCAAACATTCATCTCGTTCATTGCTGATAAGACTAATATGCTCATTGCTAATATAATTAATTTATCTCTGCAAAACGTTCCAGTTTATTAGAACATTGTTAGGACATGCACAACACTTCATTTATTACTAGGTGAATGCCCTGCGTTGCAAGGGTAATAGAACTGCTTATAAACATTACCTACTACATTACAATTACAATACATTATCTGCAACTGTTTATAAGCCGTTTTATTACCCCTGCAATGCTGGGAATTCACCTAGTGAGGCTATGAGCCCTGAGGCTAGATGGCAATTATTACGTGTGATGTCGTTATGAAAGATATGCGACGTTTTAATCGTATTTCATGCATATTTTTAACCAATGTAATGAATATCTTCACTATTATTGATTGCTATGCTCAGTTGAAAGTATAGTTTAATGGGTAAGTTTGATGCCTCCGGAACTGAGATCGAATCCTCTGCGCAGCAGATTTTTCGTTGCTAAAACTTTATCATTACTATAACAGGACAGACAGATAGACACTCAGATTAATATATATATAGACTGATGGTTACTCATTAGGCTAACCTTACTTTTCTAGTCTATCAAGAATCACATGTAAGCACCTGTTTATTATTTTAGTGGCATCTGTGATTGGCTGGTTTAGAACATCAACTAGCCAGAAATGCAAAAAAGAAAATAAACGCTGCATTTACAGGTTATGGTTATGTACATAGTGTTGACACAAAATTTCGCATAGAAAAACGGCAAATAAAATCACATAGAAAATAATGGCAAGTACGCAAGCAAAAACAAAATTTGTAGACAGGCCTGAACAATGATGTTGTGTCTTCTAATATACGACTCTGTTTCCTAAAGCTAAGAGCTGTCTGCAGCCGACTACCGAGCCGTAGCGATACTAACTGCTAATCTAAGCATTTTACTTGAACATTACCTTTATGGTAAATGAATTATAATATACCTTAAATGCCCAAACCATATTACCCAAACAGACAATAGAAAAACCATTTGTGCTTGCATTGTACTATAGCCATTTTGCTTAGTATCAAATCTCTACATGATGTATTTTAACAATTCTATAGCCAAAATAATCTAGCTTATACTTCATGGTTCGATTGAGATCTGAACTGCAGCATGATAAAAATGAATCTTTTTAAACAAATTTAATGTGAACTTGTTAAAGATTTTCATAAACATTTTTTGACTTGACTTGGAGCTCTTTACATGTACATGTATTTGTCTATGTAATGCAAATACATCGATTCAGTTCAAACATGTACTCAGCTGGAATCTATTGCAATAATTTGTTGCAAAAACTTGGCTTGACTCTAATAGATTATCCAGTTTTTTCCAGTTAGAGTTTTCTCTCCTTGGAAAGTTGAATCTATAAGGTGTTAATCATGCCTCATAGCATTTATCTAAAATTACTAGCTATTATTTGATACAACTTACGGTAATTTCTCTTACTGCATCCTAAAACTTATGCTTAGTAGCATGCGTTGCTGCAAAGTTGAAACCTGACGACAACAATAGAAGCTGTGAAACACCCTGATAAAACACACCACAGTATAACAACTCCTTACCAGGTCTTTAGTATAACTACTAAATTGATGAAAACTGCCATATTTGGTAAAATCATCATTTATTATTATTCTAACATTATGACAGAACTAAATTATTTAGCTGAATGAAAGGTATACACTTTTGGTACTATGTTATGCAAATAAAACGTTTTAATAATTCAAGTATTGAATAGTAATTTGAAAGTATTCAAACAATGTTGTCTTTGTATAATAAATCAAAACTCAAACAAAAATTGTTTAAAAATATTGCGCAGGCTCACAACAGCAAACTCAAGTCTTTTGAAATAATTTCAACAAAGTACATTTTTAATTAGTTGGTTGAAAACATTTAACTTACAAAACAAAATGCAAACAAGAAGAATTTGTTTAAATTGTACTAATACACATATTAAACTTATTTGTATTTCGTCTATATAATTTGTAGAAATGGTTAATTTTAAAGAACAAATATATGGCCAGCCAATGAACTCACTATGCAATATACAACTTTGAGAATAACAAATGCTATGCAGAATCAATCAGAAAACAAATGAAAAAATTTAGAGAGCAGTATAACAAGATTCTAAATGATACATTAAGTTTAGACTCTAAAGAAACCAACATAGAGAGGACAAAGCCAGAATCAAATCAATTTAATTATCATTTTTGGAATTTCAGTACCTAATGCTACAATTTTTAAAACGTTGCCGTAGTATCATACATACCGTACATATCAGTTGATATTGCACACATAGAATAAAAGTATTTGTTAATAAAATGTCGTTTGTCGATTTACATAAATACTGTTTTTTGCATCATCATTACTTCTATGTACTACAATTGTAGTTGAATGTTTTATGCCTATTTACCAAATGTAAATGTAGAACAGTCTAAACAGATGCAACCACTGTGAACTACTAAATGCTGCAGCTTTATAACCTCGTTGCACTTATATCACTGCGACACTTTCCACTTTAGAAACTCTTTGTTTGCATTCAAACTTCTTTGCGTTGGCCTGTTATCAAATTAGCCAATGTTTTACTTTTTCATCACTCTCTGAAGTTAGCATTTTTGTTAGAATTTGCTCTTTTCAATTACTTTTGCATTTATCTCAAATTTGTAACAGGTAACTATTACTAATGAGTTGATGGCCAAAACGCATACAGTGATAGTCTGTCATTCTTGCTATAAACTTTGTAGTATTATTTTACATACCTTGTACTTAGAATCTTCAGTTAATAGCATCTATAAACTGTATGCAAAGTGAATACCGTGGCTTTCTTTTCGTAAGTTTTAGTAAGTCAGTATTACTACTTTCCATTTTATTGACTACTGTAGTTTTAACTATGTTAGTTTCAATAAACTGCAAGCATCAATTATTATAGCAAATTAATAAAAACGAGTTAATGTGAAACTAAAAGTTGTCCCTCTGTTAAAGCGTAGTGGTACAACTCCCAAATTCTTAAAACATTACTCTAAGTTACTATATCTTGCTGCAAAATGAGAAGGTAATTTCTATACAATTTTGTATGCATAATATAAATATTGTGTGGCGTGCTCAAAGCAAATATGTCAACAGCATTGTTGCTTTTAGATGCAAGTTCATAGTTTTTTTAAATATGTTCCTTTCTAAATATCATTGCATATCTCCCAGCTGAAAGTTTGTGAGCTAGAAGCAAACACTAGTGGTGGAAACCATCAGAGTCAGGATATACTCGCCTGACCTTAATGTTCATGATTGCAACTCATAATTTAATCACATTTGGCTAATGTCTAAAACTCGCTGTACCATTGTGCTCGATTTCTCAAAATAATGAATATCCATAAAGCTATTAATAATTCTCGTGCAAAGATGAGAAAAGTAAAATGATTGATGTGAGCAAGAATATTTATGCAATCATGTCCCATCCTTCTTTGTAAATTTCATCAGAATGTTATCATTTGGTTGGGTCAAAAAATATTTGCATAAGAGAATGGCAAAATAAGTAAAACGAAAATTAATTTTTTCCTTAATGGTTTGTTGTCAGCGTATTTATTAAACTACCAACAAAAGCTCTAAAAGAACCAGCTATACAACTATGTATATACGTTACACCATAATGTTATAGCAACATAGCAAGCCAATGTTATATGCATGTTTACACTCCAACATTCCAAAGTAACGTTCTTGTAACATTGCTGGGACATCCATTTGCAAGTAAAATTGATGTAACACCATAATGTTCCAACTACATTGCAAGCCAATGTTATATGAATGTTAACCCTTGAACATTCAAAAGTAACATTCCTGAAACATTGCTTGGACATTCATTTGAAAGTAAAATTGATGTCACACCATAATATTCCAACTATATTGCATGCCAATGTTATATGAATGTTAAGCCTCGAACATTCGAAAGTAACATTCCTGGAACATTGCTGGGACATTTATTTGAATGTAAATATGATGTCACACCATAATATTCCAGTTACATTTCAAGCCAATGTTATATGAATGTTTGCACTTGAACATTCCAAAGTAATGTTCCTGTACATTCCTGGGACATTCAATAATAATGTTCTCTAACAACGTTTTGATAATGTTAGCAAAGTATATTCCTGTAACATTCTACTGAACGTTATGATAATATTTTTGCACAAAATTCTGTGCAACATTCCTGCGACATTGTTGGAACATAATACTACAATGATCATCAAATAACGTTTGAAGAACGTTATAACAATGTTTGCTTGGAATGTTACTTTGCAGTAACGTTACGGAACATCCCAGGAATGTCGTTGTTAGTTGGGATACTATCGCTAACAGTTTAACGTTACTATTAAGTCTTATTAGGCAGCTGTGTAAGTGTATCTAACTGCATATTTAAAAGTTGACTTGCAACAAAATTCACATTACAGTTACTTGGTATCAAAAGATTATCCATGTCTTACTCTGCTGTGTTGTAGGTGCAAAATATGTGGAAATGTAATTACAAGTTCTTAAAAGCTCCAAAAAGAACAGTTAATCGCAGCCATCACGAGACCGCTGTAGATTAGAATCTCTTTCCAAAATGGCTCAAATGGAATGTAGTTGTACAAGATGGCTTCTGTTTACACTTTTAGGCTACCTCATTCGTCAAAATATTTTTACAAATATACTTCACACATTCAATAAAACCATGTCTATTGTTCTTACGCGTTTATTTCCTCGTCATTGTAATGCTGTCACTTTCAGCATTGATATCTTATAATCTACTGTGAAAATTGGTTTATTTTTTTAACCTTAGCTCGAAGGAGTACATTTCATTGTCTGATAAACATGACAAGCCTGTTGCTCACCGGTGATCATCGAAAAATGCTGCAGAAATTATTCGCGCTGTCTGGCAGAAAGTATAGGTCACATGATCAGATTACGACTAGATGATTAGACCAAGCCGAAACAAAACTGTAAAGTAGGGAGCATTTATATTTGATACGGGGTCTTCGGTAAAACCTGGAGCGCTTGTCATAAACTAGGGCTACGAGAAGTTTTATATTGAGCCTTTTATTGGCCTTTAATTTCACATGAGAACATCACGTGACAAAACAATAACCAAATGAAATGACTACCTCAAAGAAATAAACTGATTTCAATCTACAGCGGTTTTGTGATGGCTGTGATTAGCTGTTTGTTTTTTAGCTTTTAAGAGCTTGTAATCACATTTCCACATATTTTGCATATACAACACGGCAGAGTAAAACATGGTGAACCTTTTGATACCAAATAACTGTAATGAGAATTTTGTTGCAAGTCAACCTTTAACAATTAGGGTCATTTTAATATAGGTTTTCTGATGATTAAGTATGATCCTCATGTTTGTATGTGAAACTCTACTTGTGTAAATCAAGCGGTCCATCAGACTAATTGAGACAGCTGGAAACCGTACCTGACCAGTAAAATCAACAATTTTTTTAGTAGCAAATTTTTGGTCTTCATTGATGATTAATGTAAAAGATTTTTGTTGAGTCCCTGTGGACAGCATGTACATACATGTATAAACAAGCTTATGAATCTACATGTGTGTGTATATACATGTGTGTTCTTTTGTGTGTTTTATTGGTGCTTGTCGGTGAGTGTGCATCTACATGTATGTATGTGTATCGAGGTGTGTGTTACTATGCATGTTGTTCTGTTCGTGCCCATATCGACATGGCTCTTTGTAAGCATCACACTGTCTTAGCAACCAACCCATTTTGTCAACTATTACCCCTGTCAGTTCTTGTTTAATGGGGTACCTTTAGCTGATTCACCAGCATCAGGGTTTGAAGTATCATCATCAGCTCCTCCACGGCCTTGATCAACTGGTTCGTGATTGATTCGTGTCTGGTGGCCATCTGTTCTTGCAAAGGTAATCAGCAGCCACATTTAAGGCAGGCGGTTCTAACTTGATTTTCCCACGTTTTGTGTGGCAATTTGTCAGAAAGGATGCACTCAGATTATTTTGGAGTGCCTCTCTGACTAACACTTTGAAGGCAGTACTGGAACGTTCTTCCAGAACGGAATAGGTATGGGAACAGGGATTGAGCAGATCCCATTTTCTCCACCGGTGTAAAAAAAGTCAACCTGAACCTTTACTTCACCACATCAGCATTCCAAAATGTTTTCGATAATTATTTAGCACAGTGCAGACTATGCATAAAAGGTGCTAATGCTGCCTGTTGGCGAGCACTAATTTGTTATAACAATCGGCTTGCTAAACTCCACCCTTTAGATTAATGCTGAAATTATATCAAATATATTGAACAATATCAAACAGTGTAATAATACAAGTCAGGGGTGGTTCCTACTTGACAACCAACTTGAAGTACAAGAAGTGTGATTGACTATTAAAGCAACTTGTGTTTGTCATAAAGAGTTATTTTGGGCCGAAGCACATCAATTTCTTTGCAACCAACTAAATAGCTAACAAATAAGTAACAAGTAGCAAAAAATGGATTAACTAAAAATAAATCATTCAATGAAACTACTCAGAAGTTCCTTCATCTCAAAAAGTAAGCATTAATTATCAATTTTGTTTATCCAATGAACTGATTTGGGGAAAATAAACAAACAGTATAACCACAAAATCATAAAGTAATAGAAGGTAAAAGTCTGCTATTTGTCATTTTCTCAAAATGTAACGTTAAACAGGCCTTTACATTCAGCTAAAAGGTTGCAAGTGGTTGTACTTATCATTGACCACAGCAACTATTTCCATTGTTTGCGACCATTGCACCAAGAAGAACATTGTGTTTGATTCTTAAGCTTGTATCACTCGATAATTTGGTGTATGTAATTCCCTACAGAATGCAAGTTAATAATAAAAAAATATATCGAAAATGGAGGCTAATCTTTGGATAAGTCTTTTTGGGTTAAAATTTTACCTTTCGATTTAAGATATGTCAAGAAGTTTATGAGGTGTTCTTAATGATAGGTAATTTTATTCATTAGCCTTGAATCAATGTAAAATCTATAACAGTATTAAGTTGCAGTCTTTGCATTATTAGTGAATTTATGTGTGCTTCACAAGTCTTCAGCAGCATAATCAAAAATCTACAATTAACTATCTGCTATAATTTTTTGTTCAATCTTGTAGCAAATCATCAGAAAAATATACTTAATTTTCACATCTGCTCCAAACTACAAACCTTCTAATGGCAAAGATATTACTGTTTATCCTTCAACTACTAATGTTATTTACATTGGCAAATGTATTAAAGATATATTGTTTTGTAATGCTACATATTTATTTTGTCTTCAATAGCAACCTTATTTAGCTTGGAAGTGATTAGGTTTTACCCTAACAAATAGTTCATTATAACCTTTGGAAAATGTAGTACTTGCCTTGACTATAGCTCTGAGGTCATCGTGGTGTCAAGGGTTGTGTCAATTGTCTCATTCCAGGAATGGTACCGGTAGTTGAAAACAGCCAAGTGAAGGTAGTTAGTTTGAAAAGACAGTAAGGGTATTAAAAGTTTAAACTAAATTTGAGTACAATGACTCATTTAATAATGACCTAAGTTTAAGTTTTTGGCTAATGCAATAAAATATCAAAACTTTGCATTGTGGTCATTTTGGTGAAACACGTTCCTCATTTCAACTTGATTAAAAATAATTTCTTCAGTAATTTGTACCTGCAAACACTTTCAAAGAACTCTAAAAAGTTTACAATTCTTTGAAATTGCACTCTCCAAAATAATAATTGGAACATACATACACATGTATCATCTTCAAATATTTACCTTTTAAACCAATATTGTCGCTAAAACCATATTTTTGATGTTAATGTTTATGTTGTATTTTATAGATAAGTGTATAGTGCTACTAGCCAAACTTTCAGCTAGCTACACACTGACAAGCCATATTTAAAGCTGCAAGTATACAAAAAAGAAAATTGGATAAGTTTTTAAAAATCTTAATAGACAGATAAATTGGTTTTCAAAAATTTTGAAAACTCATGAGCTCTGCCGATTTGATTAGTACTTAGTTAACAGACTATAGAAACATTAAATCGTTTTGGGCATTTATCCTCTATTGACAGATTAATTTAATTGCAATAGTTGCTATAGAAGTTTATTGCTACAAAATAAATTTTAAAACTCGGAGCAAGTTATCGACTAGTGTAACCACAGCTTTAGGTTCTCCAATTTTGCTGGTGAAACAAAGACTTTATAGTTTATCCTTTTAGTGTATGTGTCTCACCAGCCAGAAAAAAGAGTGATAGGCCATAGTAGCAATGGTTCGAGGTAAAACTTTCATTATTATCATATCACAGAGAGAATTCTAGCCAGCATAGCCATTTTTATCCATATCTATCACACAGGCTAATAATCAACTTGACCATTCTACTTCCTTTATGTAACTCATAACAAGTTCTATCGCCATTGACTCAAAAATTTTTACATTTATGACTCTCACAGCAGCTGTAAAAATTTCCTCTTTTACCCGACATGAGTCTGGGTACTACCAAATTATTACCTAATTAAGTCAGATCATTTAGGCCCCTCGGACATCAAAAAAGTACACACATGAGCTATTTGTCTTATTAAACTAGGGCTAATACACGATTATGTATTTATATATACATGTATACACATGTAAATATAAGTATCAGTGTCTTTTATTTGTTAGTCTATCATTTGTGGGGCCAGTAATAGCAATAAAGTGTTTAAGATTGATAAACCTGCTTCGCACTGGTTTTGAACTTGGAACTTCCAGTTTTGCAAACAGTCATACTATTCATTACACTATTTGTCCGATTGGCTATACTCTAGAATATTTGCGCAAAACATACTTATTACATCATTCAATATTTAATTCTGATTGAGTAAAAAACCTACTTCATGCTTCAGATAGCCGGTTCAAAGATCATGATTGCATGAGAGATCATAATGCTATATTTTTGTCTTATGTTTGTCTCAGAGAGGCAGGCTCGGCTCTTATGGTAGTAAATATTTAAAATAGCTTAGGTTACTCAAACTCATTTGCTAAAGAAACTTAACAATTAAACATAAATTTTTTATGTAAAAGCTTTTTTAATACTTGTGCAAGACTGGAAATTCTGCTAGTTACATAATAGACTTGAGCTATTAAATTATCATGCTAAGAAAGTTTATCTGATCTGACTTACCATTCATAGCCCTGTGGCAAGTTCCCGTTCAAGCGCTGTGGACCAGTGGTTCAATTTTCCTAGCATTTTTACACTTAAAATCATCAAAGGTTTAATACCAATCATTGCAAAAACCAGCAGCAAGATAATTACTTCTAACATTCATGTGGATAATTACCCTGAGGCCACTAAAAACTCTCTGTTTAGGGTAAGTAACTGTCTAAAACATATAAGAAGGTAGTTTATTTGAATAGCTCCAATTATAGTGAAGCCTTGGAAGGCTTTAATGTTTAGGTTGAATTTAGAGTTATTCATCGAACTGGGAAAAAACAACTAATTGGAATCTCCAGCTTCAGATTTAATACATTACCATCGGTGCATCCTACTAAACTACAGTAATGAAATAAAGTCTCTTATAGCTCTCCACATTTTTTTCGTCTGAGATTTCTGCAGAAACTCACAAATTTGTGGTGATAAAACATAAGTTACTTAAGATTTTTCGGACTTTTTTATACAGAATATAAATATATTTTGGCTGAGTTACAACAAAACTTAAAACAATTAAATAAAGATTTTCATAAATTTAATATTGTATTTAGCTTAGCATATGCTTTAATGAGTTTTATTAAAATGACAAAACTGGCCAATGATAGTTTTCTTGTTTTACTTTCGACTTACAACATAAGGCTGAGATAGTGCTTAGCTCAATAAACATGAAATGCAGTTTAGTAGATTCTGCATAATTTTTTCACAATGATTTTCAGACTTGATTTAAAAAAAATTTTAAATTTTTATGATCTCAGAAAAAAAACACTGCAGTATTCTAGTAATAAACTGAAATTCTGCAAAGTAGTATAAATCAATCTTAAATTAATTTCACATATATTGAACAAGTGTGACTCTATGACTTAATAAAACACCATGATATATAACTTAGGTTTTAAATTAGGGTAAACAACATGCATTACAACATTTTGAGATAGAGCAGATCATTTTCTAATTGTTTTATATCAACTTCTTACGCAGTTAGTAAACACGTGTAAGTAACCGAAAACTCTAAAAAGTCAAAATAAAGTCTTATAAAAACTAAGACCTGCAAAAGGCAAGAAACCTTCTTTAAAAAAACATTCTATGCATACAACAGTTTTATACAATGAGTGTTGATCAAATTTTCTTAATTGCTGTCCACATCATAGTCCAAAATTATTGGTATGTGTGCTAAAAATTAGAACTGACAACTCGCTGAGTGACGACTTGATAAAGCCGCAGAGTTGTTTGTCAATAAAGCTTTGCTGTGAACAAACACAGCCCTTCTTCAGTTTGTTGACTATTTGCTAGTGATTAATACACTACCAAACATTTACAATCCATGTGTTGTTAGTTTTTTTGGATAAGTAGCACTTGAGCTGACTTGCCTTCATTTGCTCTGCTTTACAGCTGTCTGTTAGCATACGGTTAATAATTATCAAAGTGCAGGTTAAATTTACACTGGTTTGATTGTCTTCTGCAAAGAAAAATACTAATACACCTTTTAAAGTTGTTGAGATTGGTTGAAAAAAACTGGAAAGGATCGTGTTCATAGAAGAATAGTGTATTTATGTATTTTTGCCCCTCGATTATAATGGCACAGTGTTTTATTAGATACGGGCTGTAACAAAGATAGTAGTACAGTGCACCCTTGGAATACGATTACCCTGATATACGATTTTTTCACCTTACGAAGTTGAACATGGTGAACTTTTCACCTCATCATACAAATCTTATTTCAAAATATGAATTCAAAAAGATTTTTGCCCCGTTTAAATTTGGCAGTTGGTGTGCTTATTGCGTACGTCGAAATAACCAAAATGCCGAAACGCAGTTCCCTAAAACATTTTTTCACTGTATAGATAAGCATGATGACCGACTTATCTCGGTCAGAATTCCATGTGGGAAATTTTGTGAAAAGTTCATAAGTGAGAGCAAATATTCATTTTTAACATTATACTACCCTTTAATATAAGCTTTTATTCAGCATACATACATAACTACAAATATCTATATTTAATTCATTTGCTATGATTTGGAAACCGATCCAAAAGTTACTAGAAAAAATGATTTCCATGACAACAAAGTTGGAGGTCAAAAATAAATACGAAAAAGATGCCAGTATTGTTAATATTGCCTAGTAATATGATCGCAATCAATAAACAATTGCAGTTATTATTAAAAAGAATAAATCTATTAAGGCAAGCACAAGAAGGCGCTTTTGACTGACAACTTGAAGGATTTAGAGGCCATGCATGGGATCAGCGTTCAAGAGAAGCAACAAGTTAGTGGTGAGGAGGAAACAGAAGAGACAGAAAAGCCTACATAGGCAGAGATCAAGAAAGCTTTAAGTTGGCGTAAAAAGCTTGCAAGATTCATTGAAAATAAACATCCAGAAAAGGTTCTCACAGGCCGTGTTATGAACGATAATAATGAAAGGTGCATGAGCTATTTTAGAGAAACTTTGAGGAGTCGTAAGAAACACACTTCATTGGCTAGATTTTAAGGCAAAAGAAAAGTGTCAAGAAGCACAGATGATACCAGTGACTCTAAAAATAAAACTAAAGATGAAAGCACACCCGAAGAAGTAATATTAGATTAAGTTTTTTTTTAAATGTTTAATTTCAAGTTTTTAACTTATTGATGTGAACTGGTACATAAAATCAATACTGTAAAATACATGTATAATGTATATCATTACTTTTTTGTGGCATGTTTTGTATGCTTTATTCATTTCATTTTATGTTTGGTTTTATTTCAGGTTTTATGTAATTCAATTTGATTCCATGTTTTATTTTCTTGTTTAATCACGTATTTTCAGGCGGGCCTGTTTTATACCACGTAAATACAAATCATCATATGTATGTAACTCATATATAACTAGCTACGCAAGATATTTGACGCATCCACATTACTTTCTAGAACTTGCTAAAGCCCTGCCCATGAGGGTAAAAATGCATACAAATTTCTGTATGTATGGTGACATTGATTTTTTCACACATTTCTTACAAGACAAACTACAACCTTCTTTGGATTCTTCTACAAGCATTAGCTAGCTGGCAATTTTTTACATGGCGCCAGCATTTACAGTGCACCAGCATACATCACCCTCAATAAGTGATCAAGTAGGCTATTTCCTAATTGGCACAAAGCTAGCTTGTTTTCTTAGAGCACTTTCTGCACCAGCAGGAAAGCTGTGTCTTCCTGGCCATTTCTGCTTTTCAGGAACTAAAAATGTTAAAGATTTTCTTTTAAAACTTGCCGAAAAATTGGATCTGCAATCCTTCTGTCAGAAATAGACCACTTCTTTTAGCCTGCTGGAAAAATTCAATTTCATTATGTATTAAACTTATTTTCAAGTGTACAGTAACATAATCAGCATTGATACATCTTTGCCTCTTCTCTGCTCTACTCGCTACATGTACCATCTTCAGTCACGTTACTCCAAAAGTAGAAACGTCCTGTATAGTAACTAAAATTTAATTTTTCTTTTTGATGGCCATTAAATTGTCAAGTGTGCAAGAGTCTGCTTTTAATAGCTGCATCACTTGGTCTTTCTTGTCGAATTAGGTTTAAAAAATTTTTATCCAGACACGCTAAATGTTGCAGTGAATTTGAAGGCAAAAACTGATAGGGGTTAAAAATTTTGTAATAAAAATTTGAAATTCAGTAAATTATTTAAAAATACATACTAAAACTTAGTTTTAAGCGTGAGTTTAGTAAGCTAAACTTATTTGAAGTGAGTTCAAAGCTTATGTTATATGTACGTCTTGAAGGTAAGAACTACTTACTGTACATACTGCTTTTGGTACACACTTTATAATGTTGCATTTTATTGCAGATCATAGCCATTAAAATACACTAAATGCTATAGTTTCAGTAGGTAACTATAGTTACTAAAGTTAACATACTATTTTGTTACTAATTTTCAATATGTACACAAATTTAAAATTTTGACCGTTTTCACCAGAGGATATTTGCATAGTATAATTACAATGGTCTCTATATCTCTATATACAGATTTTTTACCATAGGATGCTAACCCTAGAGCTGATCAACACCGTATCCCCAGAGTGCACGGTATATAAATTTATTATGTGATTTAGTTTATTCTGAGGCCAGTAAGACAAAGACCATGCGGTAGTATTAAAAATCTGGGTTCGGTTGCTAGCATCATATATAGTGTTACATGCCTATGTTGCATACAAAGGCATGACAAACCTTGAGAGAAGAATTTACTTATATATTTGACATGATTATATTTCCATAATGCTGATTATGTTGTTTTTGATTTGAATGTGTTGTTGAAAGGGATTTGCAGCTTTTTATCTACTTTATAAAAATCAACCCCAATATTTCTGAAATATAATTTGAGTCACCTTCAGTTCGCATGGCCACACAATTATTTGCATTTTCTTTAATATTATCATTGAGCAACTATTCAATGTTACAGGTGGGAATCTCAAGAATGCATTGCCTTAAAAGTTGTAAAATACAAAAAAACACCTTAGTTTTTGGCCTCTGTAAAATGATTTACATTGTATCCTATTTCCTACTGAAAGCAAACGCTCCAAAAGAATTTATAACTACATTATCTCCTTGCTAACATTTTACATCAACAAATATTTAATGCAATGATGGTGAAAAACTTTTTTTGTTTCATAACAGTCTCAATTGTGTCATTATATTATATGACAATTTAGTAAAACGATTTAGAAAAAAATGGCAAAATTATGACACAACCCATTAATCAATAGTTTTTCAATTTGCAATATTTACCATTACTGTACTAGAGTTTCAGCCATCATCGGTTTTAGGTAAACAGGAGTAGCGCTCATTGCTATAATTCTGAGAAAATTGACAGCTCTTTCTGGCATCACTTATTGAATCACAAAATATAGATTGCGGTGTCACACAAGAGTACTTAATTTAAAATCATTAAAATAAATATAATGTAGCTTTGCCTACTCTGTGATCATCTTTGCCAGTTGAAACTCAAAAATAACTGACAAATCAAACTTTTGGCCGTCTAGAAAACATATTAAACACGCAAAATGGTATCACAGCTTTTTTAATCGGTAGGTAGTCCACCCATTTTAAATAGCCGCCTACTATGAACAATTATTCAGCTAAATTATTTCACTGCTAATTTCATATATTGTTTTGTAAGTCTAGCAACAATTGTTGCCCTAACGCTAAAAAGGTAGATAACATTTATAGTTTTATATAACTTATAAGTATCTCAACAATTGTTTTGTATCACAGCGCATTCGATGAAGTGAAGAGTGTGGTAAGGCCGTCATAAAATAAACTATTGTCTCTTGGTCCACTTCACTGATCCACTGCTCTGATTTATGTGACCTTCATTCTATCATAGAATCTTTTACCTAAACACGCATATGTGCATCACCTTTTCAGTTATATCTTAGCTAATGCTATTATTGGTTTCTATTGCAGTAATATTCCGGTGGCATGCATAAAAAAATAATTTCCACTGTCAACAATGTGATAAACAGGCTTTCTGTGAAGACAACAATTTTCTTTCATTTAGCCAAATAATTTCAGCAAATAGTTTCCCGATGTATGAACCTTGATACTGTGCTAAGAGTTATCCACTCCACGCTCCTGAAGAACTTTCAAAAAAATTTTTAATTGTATTTGCTGATGACTAAATCTTGGCAAAGAAGTTTTTTATTAAAAACATTTTAATAAACTTGTAATGAATCAATGCATTACATGCAAGAGACTGCAAGAAGTATTTACTCATGGTCACTTCAGTTGCTTCTTATATACTTTTGTTTCTTGATTGGCTCCTGCTTTGAAAGCAAGCTTTGCTTGACAGGCAACCTACGACCGACAGAAGTATCATCGGCAGCTGCTTCTTCTACCGAGCCAGGGCATGGCTTGGTCGTGGGGTCGGTCACTTTGGTATTAGCTTGGCAACTGACTTGGCTTCTGCGATCCTCAGCCACAAAATTATAAATTACTATTTCATACTAATTTACTGTGTGTTATTCTTTCACAAGTTATACACATCTTCAGATCTAATAGATACATTATGTGTTGCTCAGACTTGACCTATTAACAAAGGCTGGACCTAAGGCAGCCTCTCTCGGAACATAAAATGAATACAATTGAAAGTCACTGACAAACACAACAGCTAAATGTATTGTTCCCATAGTTCATTGAATCTTTGAATATATATATATATTTCTTAGAGCCCGTGTGTTGGAAACCCGTCTTGGAAATCCGTCCGTTGGAAATTCGGCTATAGCTATTATTAGAACAGCTGAGCTGAACAACAATACAGACTCAAAGTCATGGCTTACCGTCATTAGAAGCCTAACCTTATTAACTAGTTTTGTGGAGTTTTCCATTGACAATATGCCTGGCTACTAGCTTGAAAGGTACAGTTGCTTGACAAAGTTTTAAAACCTTTACAGTTGTTTTTATTTTTCTCTTAATATATTTCAACTACACGACACACTTCTCTCATTATATGTACTTTGAAAGTTATAATGGCAAATGTTGCTATATGTTAAATACAAATCAATTTTCTGTCCAAAGACTCTTCTATTACACGGGCAACGCGAGGTGGCACAGCTAGTATTATGAATAAATTAGGACCATGTTTATTAGTAAGTGCATGGAGTTGTTTCCTCAATAAGAATATTGGTTGGCTGACTATTTGAGAAAGCACCATACAGCAAAATCATAAACACTCAGATAATACTCTCGGCATCTGCCATTAGATTTTATTGACAAACATTTGTTAATGAAAACCTTTGTAGCAAAATACCTGTAAAAAACTATTGCATTATTTGATATTTGTGAGGTCTTATATGTTGGGGAATATTGAGTTTTCTTAATATCTGCTATTTTCAAAACATTGAAAAATTAACTATAATTTTGCCAAAAGATTTCTGACTCAGGTAATTATTCATTTATCTGTTGAGGTATAGGTTATGTCTAATTTTTTATGTTTGTGTATTTTTCATTCAAACCTATAGCACAAGTGACTGGCAGAATGATAAATTTAGAGTGTGAGGGAACCTTGTGGTTACATACTTAATGTGTCTAAAGATAAATATATTATCTTTATCAAATGTTATAATTTGTCTAATATATATACATATATATATATACATATACATATATATATATACATATACATATACATATACATATACATATACATATACATATACATATACATATACATATACATATACATATATATATATATATATATATGTATATATATATATATATATATATATATATATATATATATATATATATATATATATATATATATATATATATATATATATATATGAAGGACTTGTTTTAGGCTAAAGGTTGTGCTTAGTTTCTATCCAGCTAAAAGTTTATCGTTATTTGTGCCAAACGCACCACTGAATTTTTACTCTGCTAAAAAGCTTGTTTAAATGCTAATTATGTTGAGATGTATGAAAATAGTTACATGAAAAGGTTAATATCTTGATGCAATGCGTGATCACAATACCATGAACTACCAACTTCAGTCTTTAATGTATATAGTAGCTTCTCTGTAACATCTTTCACTTAACACCTTCTTATCTTTCGGCATTGACACACACCAGAAGAATAAAGACCAACAACATCATAAAGATGTGATAAAAGAGAATAAAATGAGAGAAACTAGATACTTAGATAAAAACTGCAGAATTTTTAGGCAAATGGTTAGCGCATGAACCAAGTAGTAGCATTTTATACCTAAGATGAAGAAGGAATTGGAAATGAATGCAATGAAGTGCTAGGTAACTATCAATAAATGTTATTACCGTAATCTATACTGTTCTGAATACTTTAACACCTACCTACACTTAGCAGTGGGCAAAATTGGAAAATGAACATGTACCAGAGGGTTTCTTTGTCAGCTGTGAGATAAGTATATCTCGACGACTACCGATACTCAAGCCATCCCTACCAAACCATTACCTCTGCATACCAGTACCTTCCGTTCTCACGCCAAAGCTAAATGACAGTCGCTCCAACTTACATTAATTCTAACAAATTTTTGTTTATCTATATATACAAATAGCATTAGATGGTGAAACAATATCATCTTAGAATTCAAAGCCGAACATTGACGTACACTGAATATACATTTGATGTCAATGTGAGATTTGACATCATAACATGTCAGCTCTATTAGCAAAACTTGTTTATACAAAGGACATTTATTTTTGCTTGCTTGTGGCCTCTGTCTCTGTGTGTCTAAAACAAGATTAGTGTTGTAATATTATTCTGTTTCTTTTTGTATCTTGTGTTTGGCTCATGTCAAAATAGTTTAGCTTTGCACTATTATATAAAAGCGAATGTCATCCTTTGTTGGGTTGTCAGTTTTTCTACTTGCATCACCTGTGTGTGACTTTATAACAAATATACCCTGTGAATGTGAGCCTCGTCTCGTATTACCAAAGCAGGACTAATAAGAAAAGCCTTCCTTAGGATAGCACAGTTGAAATAACACGCAATCACATCTGGTGTCAGAAGTGGGATTTGGCGCAACACGTGATGGAAGATAGTAAGGAAAACTCTTTAGTGAGCCACCAAGATCCGATGGACCGGATAAACGAGAGATTTGTCACTATGGGAGACATAGTAGACGAGCAGCAAAACACTCTCAACGCAGTTGACCATAAGGCAGAAAACATTGAACAGATGATACGAACATTAACACAGAAAGTGTCGCGGTTGACTGACTGAGAACCTGAAATGAGAGGAGAAAGTCGTTTCCTACCACAACAAAACCACAATGTAAGTTATTTTGGGCACATGCCAGAAAGAGAAAGCTATGAAATCCATAAGTGCCCTAAGAATGACTGGGTGAAGTTTGGCCTCAGTTTTACAGGTCAAAGTGAAGACTACTGTGACCCATTTTTAATGCAATTTTTAACTTGTTGCTTCTTAAACGAAATTTCGAAGTCTTCTTTTGTATTACTACTGCTATTTTACCTCAAAGATTTGGCAGCAGCCTATCGAGGATAGATTATTAGATATGAAGGTAGCTCAGTGAGCTATGAAAAAGTGAAAAAGTGAAAAAGCTTATAAAAAAAATTACATGTCGTAAAGGGAAATGAGCAAATAGTGATGGAAGTCTCTGCAGTGAGACAAAGGAGTGCTGAAACTGTTCCAAAGTATTACAAACCATTTAGAAAAATTGTTTGTTGCGGAAGTAGGGGAGAATATAGCTCGTATATCTTACAGTATTTCAGAACTGGCCTGCACCAGGAAATAAAAGAAAAGATCATAGGAATTCCATCACAAAATCTTTCAGATATTTTGAGCTCTGCTATGGGTGCAGAAACTGCGCTCTTTGCAGATAAAAATATATCTGATGTAAATGTGAATTTTCAAAATGCCAGATTTTACCCAAATCAAAACAGAAGATTTGAAAAACCGTTAAACAAATGCTTAATATGCTGTCCGAAAAAAATTGGCTCATTTATGCGATAAACCAGCTGGTAGGAAATACAATCAGCAAATTCCTGTAAATAGAGGTAACTTTTCTACTTACCAACCTCCTAGATCAAACTATCACAGCGGCAAAAATGAAGGTCCGTGTAGAGTGAATAATGAGCAAAATGAGATGCCACGCTGGTTTAGGGACTGGTTGCCCAGTCAACAATCTCACACTGGTCAACAGCACAGTGAGTATTTTCCTCTAGTAGCATATGCTTTAGTTGCAGTGCTTAAAGCAGCTACTGAGAAGCAGTGAACCATGGCAGTAGTAGTACCCAGCCAGGTGAAAGATAATAATACAATGCTTTTTAATAGCATGGCTATGGAAAGAGTTGAAACACCCGTTGAGAAGACTTCAACTGAACTTGTAGAAAGCGTACCTTTAGGGTAGCTACTATAGTGCTAGCTGTAACTTTTGAGGTAGCCAGAAGTTCTCAGCTAAGTGTAAAGACAAGCGAAGTCAGCATTGCCTTTAAGAATGTTGTGATAGCGGCCAAAGCAGAAATGGTTTCAGCTGTTGAACATAATCACGCAAGCCTGTAACAAACATGCAATTTTGTTTTCTTGGATGAGACAGTTAGCGATAAGCAATTAGCAAGCAATAGCAGAGCTGGTGTAAGCCAAGTTGATAGGAATTTAAAAAGCTTGAGCGCACAAACAAAAGATACTAGCAGAGCTTGTTATCACTTGCCTAGACCACCAAGGTTAAACAAAATAGCTAGAAATAGGACTGGAATTTCGTGGACAGTAATTTTTTTACTGTAATTCCTTGCACTTTTGACAGAAGGTCAAGCTCTGTATCCTATACTTTGTAGGACTGGGCATACAGTAGCAAATTTTTGACTGCCTAAGTTACCACCTTGTATGTTACCTGATACTACTGCTGCACATGAAGCGTACGACCTGACGTTGATGCTGTACAAACCTAATTTAATACAATACAAAAGTGCAGCATTTCATTGTAAGTCAATACAGACTGAGATTGTGACACACTCCGGATTTTTTGGTGAAAGACAACTCAAGACTGATGACTATTTAAACCAACTAGTTTCACAAAACACTTGCTACTCTATGCATAAGTGGCACACATCTTCACATGGTAAAATCGAAAGGTTTTTCAGTACTTTCAGTAACCTCATGTCTACTGTAACAGTGATCGACAAAACACAGACCAGTTGGGATGACATGACTAAATAACTTTCGAATGCTTATAACAATACTGCATATAGTTCAATCCAATTCAGCCTTACCTATATGCAGTATGGAAGAGAGCTAGACATACCCTTTGAACTCTACATTTCAATCGCAATTCCTAAGAGCTATGCGAATGAGCTATCTAGTGCAGACATTATGCTTGAATTTTTAGCTATTGCATGGGCTCAAGCTCGCGACAACATTGATAGTGCTCAGGCTAGCTATAAGTACTACTATGACAGACATGTTAAGGGACATGACTATGCGGTAGGTGACTGTGTATACACTCTGGTACCTATAGTAACACTAGGAAAAGTAAAGAAATTTACTAGTTATTACCATGGCCCATATATTATCACAAAACTGAGAGGTCTCAACGCTTACATACAAGCCATGGACACTGCTGGAACACCCGTAAATGTTGAATTCATCATGCATTTATAAAGACTAAAGAAATGCAAACCACCTCTGCTCAATGGTGCGGCTGTTCCGCAATATGTTTCAGTAAAACGGGGTGCAGAAACTGCAACAGTGGACAACACATCAGTTAACCCCAAAACAGATACTGACAAAGAAAGTGAATACCCTAAACATACCTACAACCTTTGACCAATGGCTTAAGATTTGTTATGGCTTCACTAGCTTTTTACTAATGCTAATCCTTACTGAAAATGATTTGGCCATTGCTTATGCTCCTAGTAAGCTAATGCTCTTATTGATGAAACGCTGAATGAATGCAGGAATGCGCTATTTTGATGCTCTCATGCTACTATCCAATCGCCTCAGTACCAGGCATTACATTAGCTTGGAATTTATTATATAAATAAACTTTTAGTTACGAAAACAAGTTTCCCTGCAGCCTCATGGTGCGTTTACACTGGCCGATTTTGTCACCGATTTTGTCGTGCACAGACAAATTTGATGAGTCGGTGTTGGTAGGTGTGAACAGAAAGATCGGTGTCGGCACCGATCTAAAAGTCGGTGTCGGAGAAACCCAGCAGTGCCTGGTTGCACCGACAAAGCGGACGCTCATCAGCCAATCAGAAGCTAGGAGCCTCTGATTAAATGAGCCTAGACTTTAATGACAGTGCTAAGTTTATGAAACGAAAGGGCTAGGTTTAATGAGAGGCTAGGAGGCTGTCATTAAACTTTCCCTCATTCTCTTTTTGATAGTGAACCAGCTTGGCTAGCAATGATGTGAACTCGAGAGTACCAGAAAAATCAAGTTAGTTCTCTAATTTAAATTAATTAAAAGTGAATAGCCAGTTGCACGACTACTACTAGTACTACTACTAGTTCTACTACTAGTACTACTGTAAAGGAATTTGCCGGCCCTTACTTGGCACGATCTAGATTATGTCATACAGAAATAAATTGTGTGTGATTTCATTCAATGTTTTATTAGCGAAGGAAATTCACTAGCCGAGGAGCGTATAGCCATTTGCTCTGTCTACTAAGTGAGCGTTGCTCCCATTGAACTTAAAACCCCTGGAATGGCAATCACATGGCTTTTACGTTGATATGTGCGCCATATTGGAGAGCTAATCGAATGCTATTTCCGTTTGTAAACAAACGGTGAAAAATGACAGAAATATACATGTTGAATAGTTATTTTCCAGCTGGGTGTTAATGAAAGCTACTCCAACACAACGTTTAGAGTGCCCTGACAGAAGAAAACCTATTTATAACATATGAAGTAGGATATATCAAATGATAAGTAGATGTATAATAGATTTTCGTGGACCATGTTACTCATACAAGCTGTTGTATTACGAATGCATAAACCCAGCAAATGATATATTCAGGCAAATAACAACTGTTCCATTATATTAAAATTTATATTACATATGTATAAATGCATATGGAAAAACTTAGCACATGAAGAATTTCGATAAAAACAACACATAGGTATGCTGCCAAAACAGAAACTGTTTTCAAGATTTAAGTGATAATAGCTTATGAATGTATGATATGTATAATACAGTATCTGTAAAAGATGGAATGAACTACTGCAACAACTAAACGGAAATTAAAAACCGTTGTAATAGAGAATAATCAAAATAATGCAAACAAGAAAATGCAGGAATTAGTGTAATCAGATGATTAAACTTATACATACACGTTACAGAAACTGTGTAAAAGGAGATTTGTATAGAAGTGGATATTGAGCCAAGGTGCATCAGTTTCTTAGAACTAAATTAGATTAGGAATAACAGCACAACAACAGCTGCAGATGAATATTACAGTGACTATATTGTTACTGGCTTTTAAAAAGTACTACTTTAGTATTGTATGCCACAAAGATGCACCTTGCAGTTTGAGTGTAGGATTTTAGCATAATGATGCTGTCGGAGATCATAAAACGACTCAATAAGGTTTTTCATCAATGACGCAGTGGTTGGATATGCCATCTGCCATATCCGTAAGGTGTTTCCCAAAGCATAACACATCACTAGACCTTACACTACTGATAAAATACACCACACATTGGAGTGGATCTGGCTTTGTATGAATACAAAAGTATTTATCTGCAATTAGCAGGATCCTGATGACATCGTCTGATGGACGCACCAATACTCCATTGTTTTGTAGCTTGAGTAGAGTATAGAGATGTCAGTACTGGATATTTGACTTAGTCGTAACCAGCAACTGACGGCCAATGTCACGACAGCACTTTAGTTAGCTTTTGCACAATGTAGCCAGCTATATAGACTATACTGTTACCTATAACAGAAATTTGACATCTGAAATCATCGAGTTCCACAAACTGATCAACTTCTGGAGTAGCCTGTATGATGAGAACCTCGTTTTGAGCAGTAACATACCTGTCTTACTAGCATCTGATTCTGCACCACATTTGATGATAAGCTTGCGAAGGTAGCCTTAAACTGAGTAACAGTAGGATTATTATTCCAACCCCCTAAACAAAAGCATCAATTATAACAATTACATAAAATCAACAAAAATGAATGTCTTATTCACATAAACATAGTACCCTTAATAAACAACAATACAACTAATAAAATAAATGAAAATAAAACAGCTCAAAATGCTACCATATGGCTATGTAAAATGAAAATGTAGCAATTTTCACTGGAAGTCATTCACACCCATCTTAGGCATAAAGCTTAATGGTTGACTTGTAACAAAATTCACATTACCGTTATTTGATATGAAAAGATTCACTATGTCTTACCCTGTTGTGTTGTAGGCAGGGTTGTTAAAAATCGATGATTTTTTTTTAAATCAAAAAAATCGATTTCTTTTGTTTTATTTGATTTTTTTTGTTCCAAAAAGATGTTTTGTGTTCTAATTTGAAAGTTATTGCTATCCATTTAAAATTTATGATTTGCAGGAGTATTATGTAGTTTTATTACAACAACTAGGAAATGAAAAAAACATTTACACAGTTAACATTTGATAAAAAGGACAGCATAATTTATGCGTTGGACATTAAATCCCAGAAACGAAGATGAAGAATCACAGAGAACAGATCACACAACTGCTAAGCTGCAGACATATTCATAGGCACTTGCTGTGGCAGCTGTCACTGTTTTGGGTGCTGTTTGAGGCTTCTAAATTTTTTTTAGATATAGCTACTTTAAGTTGAGCAACCTTGCAGCACTGTGCTTGACAATATGGTTTTAAATTCAATCATTGAAAAGTATCATTCAACATTGAAAAATATTACCTTTAAATGGCTTCAGTCAAACGTTTTAACCTGCTGTCAAAACATAGATCATTGAAATGTTTGTTGCAGATAAGTGCTCAAGGATCAGGCTTATTCACTCTTCTGCGGTTGCGATACCATTGTAAATAACGAGAGTTCTCAGTTGCTTTGTTTGGAAATCTAAAAATTAAAATGAAACTGTAGTAGTTAGTTAGCAACAGTAGTAATAACAATAGTATTATTACTCTTATCTCCTTACTGCTAGCTAGTTCCAGGTACAACAATAAATAATATTATAATGTGTTGGATTGAGCCACCAACACGTAGCGGTGTACAAAACGTCTTACACTACAGGTAACAACAATCCCTAATTCAGGGAGCACTGCGTTGGACTGAATCACCAACACGCAGCGGCGTACGAGACGTCTTACGCTACAGGTGACAACCAATTACTAACTTCGGGTAGCACTGCGTTGGGCCGAGTTACCAACACGCAGCGGCATACGAAATGTCTTATGCTACAGGTAACAAGTCACCAACTCGGGCAACCTTAAGTTAGATTGCGTCACCAACACACAGCGGCGTACGAGACGTCTTACGCTATAGGCAACACAATTGCTCGTCTCTAGACAGGGGTCGATCCCCGGTCGACAGTTTACAGCAAGGTCGACAGGGTCGACAGCCAGTAGAGGTCGACAGGTCGACAGGTCAACTTGTCCTGATATACCAAGCAGCGCTTAGAGGCAAAATGCCGAGATACTTGCAATAAATCAAGTAATTATCCTTATCAGAAAAACTGAAGAGACAGATGGTTCATGTAACAACACGTATTTCAGAACAAAATAATAAGGCCGATGCCTTCCTTTATATACTATAAGATATGTAAATTAGTGGAACATAAGGCCAGCCCATGAGGCTGTGGCTAATCGGGAAAAAGATAAAATAGGGCACAACTCCCTATAATAATATAAAAAAAGCGTTATTTACTTGGTGGCAAATCCACCACACTCGCCGCCCCTATAGACGGATACGGCTATGAAATAATAACAATGAACATAAAAAATATGTATATGAGTATATAAACCAATACAAGGGGAGTAGATACAGTAATGTTTATTGTCCGTTGGTCTTGGATGAAAGGTGGTTGGCCAACTCCTCTAACCGACGGGCGGCTCTCCGGAGGTCAGTGGCTTCTGCTCGAAGTGCGTCTGCGGGGGAGCGGGGTCGAACGTCTCCTAGGCGAGCCTGAATTGACCCTACACTGGTCAAACTGTTCCTGGGAGCTGGAATAAGGCGTCCTGGTATATTTCTGGACTGCTTATTTGGAGTTTATTTCCTGGGTCCAAGTCTGGTCTCCCGAGGCGAACTAGAGGTGGCTTTTCTCTTCTGTCGTACAGAACTAGGAGCTTCGTAATAGGGGAGAGGTCGTTCGAACTTTGGGGGGTCCTTCAGCCGTACATAGCGAATCCATTCGGCGTAACTGGGTCGGTCGACCTCATAGACCCCTTTTCTGTGGACTTTTACTTCACCAAGGGTTTGCATCCTGTTTTGATGCTTGACTATTCCATCTCGAGAGGTTGAATTCCTACCACACTTGCAAAAAAAGCGTGTAAAATGCTGAGCGGTGTGCACCTTTCTCCTGCGAGGGGTAGAGAACTGTTGTTGACATAGAGGACACGTGTATCCGGCGTCCTTGCATCTGTCTAGTTGATTTTGTGTCTCTTTGGACAACCACTTGAATTTGGGCAGTGACTCCGGGGCTGCTTTTTCTTCCATCTCCAACATCTCCGAAGGAGAGCGGTGCAATTCGAGAAGAGCTTTAGACGTCGACATGATCGGTAGAACTCTCAGAATAGGGGTCGACTCCTTTACAGTTTCTTGCGTGACTTCCATATTAGTTGTGTGATGTGGCGAGGTTGCGATGCGACTAGAAAAAGAGACTACTGCTTGGTATCTCGGCATTTTATTGGCCCAATATCCTTGCCGTAAGGAGGAGACTCCTGATTGGATCCCTCCAACAGTAAAATCTTCGAGATAGGCAGGGGGTTTCCTGATTCGCTGAGGCCTCGTGGTATTTCCAGTCCCAGTAGTACTAGCCTGGACTCCTTCATTTCCCGTAGCTCTTGTTTTTTAGGTTGCCCATTCGCAGCCAGTGTCGAGGCCAGCCCTCGAGTCAGAGTTGCGTTCACTCGGAGAGACCGAAAAATCTTCGTTGTGGAGCCGAGGTGGTTCCAATCTTCCTGGCGATTGCGGTATTGGTAAATCTATTAATCGACTAGGCAGAAGTGAATCGGAAATAACAGCATCTAGATTACCGTCTTTCTGTGATACTCGTTTCCGGGGATAACCTCTCATGTTGAGACGTCTGGCAGGTTTGACCTCAGTTGGGGCTCGACCTTGTTGCACAGGGCTAGGGCGACAAAGCCTCAATCTTCCTTTGGCCTGAGATGATCGCTGTCCATATCTTTCTATTTCGTACGTATGATTTTCGTGACTCCTTAGTACACGATAGGGCCCCACGTACTTGACCGCTAATTTCGGATTTTCGCCTTTTCTTCTCCGCTTGCTTATCAACCATACGAGGTCACCCTCATTGAACAGCGGGGGCTCCCTCACATCGATTGATACAATTTCCTTCTGTCTATCTTGGAGGAGAGTGTGAGCTTGTATCAACCGGTTGTGAACAGTCTGGAAATACTCGTGTGTGCTAGTAAATGACTCCAACCTATTCCCATGCAGCAATTGGTCAGGAAGACGAAGCTCTCAACCCAACATCAAATAATTGGGTGTTTCCTTGGTGGCGGAGTGCGGTAGCCTATGCAGCGTCCGCATGATCTGTGGCAGTAGTTGATCCCAGTCCTCTTGCCCTCTGCCCAGTAAAAGTGCTCGTAGGGAGTCGCCCAATACTCAGTTGTTTCTTTCAACCACACCATTTCCTTCGAGGTGGTATAGAGTGGTCCTAGATTTATCGACTCCCCACAAGTCACATAGCTCTTGAAACAAAGAGGACTCGAATTGGCTCCCCTGGTCAGTATGGATAATTTCGGGCAGACCGAAGTAACTGAATACTCTTTCATCCAGGACCTGGGCCACCGTTGGAGCGGTAGCGTCAGGGACAGCTAAGGCATCCGACCACCGAGTGAAATGGTCAGTGAGTACCAACACCCAGCTATTTCCTCGAGGTGTCTGAGATAGGGGTCCCACTAAATCTACTGCTAGACGTTGCCATGGCCTCCCAGCGTACAACCGTTGTCGATTTCCGGAGGTCCAGGCCTTTCCCGTCTTAGCCCGCTGGCAAACTTCACAGGAGAGAACTGCCCTCCTGATATCTCCAGTCATGCCCGGCCAGTACCAATCCAACTGGACGCGCTTCAGGGTCTTTTCCACACCGCAGTGAGTTTGTTCGTGGGCCTTCCACAGGATCTCCTGTCGCAGAGTCTGGGGGCACACCACCACCACCCTTTCTTGCCCATTCTGAATGAGATGAAGGGTCAATACACCTGATTCGTCAATCTGAAGCTGATGGAACATCCGGGCCAACCGCTGCAACTCAGAGCTGCCTACTTGCAATACTGCCTCTTCGACTCTTTTCTGGTTCCTGACGGCCTGGTAAATTATCCCTAGGTCGGTAGCGGGTCTCTGCTGCAATGCTCGCACTTCATCTAGTGAGGTTTGTACTACTGTCAACAATTTTGGGACCTTTGGGGCATCTGGCGGTGAGGAATCTAAACTCGCTGCCTTAGAGTCTGATCGTACTGTAACTTGGTCAGTCTCCACAACGAGTCCTGGCTCACCTGCCACCTTTATGGCCCATAACCGAGGGTCTTGAGACTTTCTGAGGTGGTTTTCCAGCACTCTGGGTGACCCCACATCGCATGGCAGCCGTACTGGAACTAGGCTGGCTGGTGTGGCAGTCGAGAGGCTGGGCCCTAATGTATGTCTGCTGCTGGGTAGTCGAGGCCATTCGTCTTCGTCCAACTGGTGGGCGCTAGGACTGGTCCTCCTGTACCTCTTGGTGGCAATACTGAAACTTGGTCCACTGGTACAGTAGTTCCACAATTAGTCTCTGGGGGTACTAGAGAGTCACATACTTGTGACCTAGTTGGCCCCCAATCCCGCTTTTCAATGGCAGCACACTGCCAGCAGTCGATGCACTGTTGTCGACTCAATCCATCGGCATTACCGTGCTTAACGCCTTTTCGATGGATGATTCGATACTTGTGCTCGGCTAGGCTCTCCAGCCACCGGGCCATCTGGCAAGAGGGTTCCTTTCTCCGGTGCAGCCAAACCAAGGAGGCATGATCTGTCCGGATGGTAAACTCTCTGCCATATAGGTATGGCCGGAAATGTCGGACAGCTAGCACGACTGCCAGCAGCTCTCTTCTAGTCACCCAGTAGTTGCGTTCGGCGGGGGAGAGGGTCTTGCTATAGTAGGCTATAGGTCGCTCCTTGCCTTGCTAGACCTGGGATAACACAGCTCTGGTCCCTACGTTACTAGCATCAGTATCGAGCACGTAGGGTAAAGAGGGATCAGGATATGCCAGCACTGAAGCGTGCATCAGTGACCACTTGAGCTTAAGGAAAGCTTCCTGTTCATCTTCTCCCTACTTCCAGGGGGCCCCCTCGCTCGTCAACAGGATGAGAGGTTTGGCGATCAAGGCGTAGTCAGGTACGTATCGGTGGTAGTACCCAGTGGTACCCAAGTACGATCTTAGTTGAGTCACATCCTGTGGTGCCACCCATTTGCTGATGACCTGAATCTTCTCAGGGTCGGTAGCCACTCCAGTGTCGCTGACTACATGGCCCAGGTACTTGACTTGGGTCTGGAACAGACTGCATTTAGAGGGCTTCAATTTTAATCCTGCTTGCCTCAATCGTTCCAACACCTCTGCCAGCCTAGATACATGACTAGAGAAGTCTGCCGACATGACGATGATGTCGTCTAAGTATAACAGCAAAGTTTTCCAGTGTAGCCCTTGGAGGACGCGTTCCATTAGCCGCTGGAAGGTGGCCGGAGCGGAGGTCAGCCTAAAGGGGAGCACCTTCCATTTCCATAATCCACTGCGTGTTGTAAATGCTGACCGTTCCTGGGCCTCAGCAGAGAGAGGTACCTGCCAATACCCGCTCATCATATCCAGGGTACTGAAAAACTTGCTGCCGGACAAGGCATCTAAACTCTCGTCGATCCGGGGAAGGGGGTAGGCGTCTTGGCGAGTGACACTATTGAGCTTTCTATAGTCCACACATAGTCGCCACGCCCCGTCCTTCTTCCTCACCAAGACCACCGAAGAGCTCCAGGCCCCGTGAGCGGGCTCAATCATGCCTTGTTTCTCAAGAGCCGAAACCTGTCGCTCGATCTCGGCTTCTTTCTCATGTCCTACTTGATAGGGGGGTTGACGGATGGGCTGTGCCTCTGGGAGAAGGGAGATTTCATGTTGTACCAGGGTGGTACGCCCCACGTCTTCGCTTCCTTGGCTGAACACATCCGCATAACGAACCAAGAGGTCTTCCATCCGTCTGTGCTCGGTAGGGGACGAGCAATGCTGCGCCGCTTGTTGGAGCAAGTCCTGCATGTGGGGGGCACGCTTGAAGGTGAAGGGGGTGTTCCTTAGGAGTCTCGACATCCTCCTTTGCTGTCCAGGGAGCCCCTATTTCGTCCGGCCCTACTCCAGTGTATTGTCCCACAATCGTCCCTGCCGTCACGCTGACTGGATGATCGGTAGGATTCATACAGCGGATGGCCACTCTTCCCTTTTTACCGGGTTGATGTAGGCTAGCGGCCACCATATAACTGCTTTTTACTCCTTCGATCAGCCCTACTGGCTGATAGGATGAGGACGTGAGACGCCCAGCAACTAGGACCTCGGCTCGAGGGGGAAGCGTTGTGGCTCGCATTATCTGAACTCCACTTGTCAAGGGTCGACCCTCTCTGTCAGTGCAAGTCACTTTCTGCCCATTTAACACCAACGTGGGTTGCTGAAAATTCATCTCACAGTGGTGGTCGACCAAGAATGGCATGCCCAGGATCGCATCCTTTTTCAGGGCACACACCACTAGAGATACAGTGACCTGGACACTCCTGACTCTGACTGGGAGAGTGATGAGTCCGTGAAATTGCAGCCGTGTACCATCTGCCATCTGCCCATAGTCTTCTCGAACCTTTAATCGGCTCTTGACATCCTTGGGTAAGCGCTCAAAAACATGCCGTCCCAACAGATTAGACGTGCATCCGGTAGCCATGAGAAACTGGACGAGCTGCCCTCCGATGCGACCTGGCAAGAAATAGCTAGTATTATGTGGCTTCCATAATTCATCTCCATGAGTTTGTCTGGCTTCGCTCATTTTCTGGGGGCCTTTTTTGGAAGGCCGAGACGGCTTTGGCCAGACGTATGTTTCTTTCTTGGTTTCTGAGGGTGGGAGACCTGCACACTCAGGTAAGGGCTGATACCGGTTATGCAAAGGGACCGGTGGCGACCAGGGGGGGAGCCTGTGTCGCCTAGTCCGTCGTGGTCATCGCCACTGGTCTTGCATTGGTATAGTAGATCCACAGTCAGCACTTCCCCCTACTGCTGTGGATGGGAACCGTTTCCCGACCTCATGGCTTGAGGTGGTTGTCTTTGGATAGCTTGCGGGCACCGGCGCTGTACGTGCCCTGTCTGGCCGCAGCCCCAACAGTTAGGTTCCCTTCGCTTAGCTCCTCGCCGCCCCAATCGGTTTCCTTCTTTTAGTCTATCCGTTAGCCCTTTTATGGCCAGTAAGACGTCATTCAGAGTGGCTGATGGGGGATCCGAGTGGATGGGGGCGACTGTAGCAGGGGTAGTCTCCTCATTCTCCACTGTCATTACTAGGGGTCGAGCACCAGGCCGAGGAAGAGTGCGCTGAATTTGCAGGAACTCATTTCCTGCTTGCACTGCTTTCTCTAAGCTCTTGGCTTTTACTGCCAAAAGATGGCGTTGGAGGTACGTCTTTCCTAGAGTCAGGGAAAACGCATCCATGGCCATGTTAGCTTGGTAGGAGTCCGGAAGGTCAGCGTATGCTATCTTCACTAGACGCTCCATCTCCGTTGCGTGCTCTTGGAGGCTAGTCTTTGGCTCCCTCTTGAGGTGGAGCCTACTCTTGGCCTCTCTCGGGGAGAGTCCGTACTTAGTGCGTAAGGCCGAGAAGATGGAGGCGGGTGAATCTCCTCGACTGCAACCTCTGGCCCCCTCTTTCAATGTCTCACGCAGGTGGAGGAGAGTGGCCTTCTCATTCCACTCATTAGCTTCTGCAACCTCTTCGAACTGGGAGATGAATAGTTCCACGTCTTCACTCCCATCAAATTTCGGTGGCTTGAAGCTAGCCTCCCTCCTAGGTATTTGTAAGGCTCTGGTAATAGCCTCTGTCATCTGTCCAATCTGGTCGACCTGTTGTAGCTCTGCCTCAGCCAGATGTCTGGTAGCAGTCCATCGGCTGCTTGGCATGGTTACAAAGGTCGTCTTAGAAGTCCTTTTTACAGCAGTCACATCCCATTGCTGCCACCAGTGTGTTGGATTGAGCCACCAACACGTAGCGGCGTACAAAACGTCTTACACTACAGGTAACAACAATCCCTAATTCAGGGAGCACTGCGTTGGACTGAATCACCAACACGCAGCGGCGTACGAGACGTCTTACGCTACAGGTGACAACCAATTACTAACTTCGGGTAGCACTGCGTTGGGCCGAGTTACCAACACGCAGCGGCATACGAAATGTCTTATGCTACAAGTAACAAGTCACCAACTCGGGCAACCTTACGTTAGATTGCGTCACCAACACACAGCGGTGTACGAGACGTCTTACGCTATAGGCAACACAATTGCTCGTCTCTAGACAGGGGTCGACTCCCGGTCGACAGTCTACAGCAAGGTCAACAGGGTCGACAGCCAGTAGAGGTCAACAGGTCGACAGGTCGACTTGTCCTGATATACCAAGCAGCGCTTAGAGGCAAAATGCCGAGATACTTGCAATAAATCAAGTAATTCTCCTTATCAGAAAAACTGAAGAGAGAGATGGTTCATGGAACAACATGTATTTCAGAACGAAATAATAAGGCTGATGCCTTCCTTTATATACTATAAGATATGCAAATTAGTGGAACATAAGGCCAGCCCATGAGGGCGTGGCTAATTGGGAAAAAGATAAAATAGGGCACAACTCCCTATAATAATATATAAAAAACGTTATTTACTTGGTGGCAAATCCACCACAATAAGCACGACAAACACTTCCTTCAAATATAAATATTTAGAAATAGCCTAATGGGTTGTAGTTCCAAAATACTAATATTAAAAAAATTCAAAATTTAAATAATAAAAAACCTTCGTTCTGAAGGAAGAACATTTCACTCACTAGCTTATAAATTTATCTAGTCACCGACAAAATACAGTCAAACTCGTACACTCAGTAGTGACACTGATTGATTCTCACTCACCCAGTGACTAGTGTAGTAGAACTAACTAGTGGCAGTACTAACTAGTAGTAGCACAACTATTAGTAGTCGTAGACTTGAGCAATAGTAATAGAACTAGTAGTAGAAGTGACTCACTTGTGAAATGTCATGCCTTTTCCTTTAGAAGTCCATTCTTGCGGTTTTTGCAGTTCATGGAATAGCAATAGCACTGTGCACCTACACCCTTATCTCTCGTACATAAATTATTAGTAGCAATCTCAGTAGTCTGTTCCTTTGATTGAGCGGTGTATTCGTGACCTTTCATAGCTGTTAAATCTGAAATTAGATTTCTTTCTCACATTGAACACAATGAAATTAACTTGAAAATTAACTGATAATGGCGTCGACCGGATTTCCGTACTCGCGAATGACCTATTGCCATTCCAGGGGTTTTAAGTTCAATGGCTGCTCCCTTATATACAATAAAATTGCCCGTTCCGGCTAACGGGACCGAGTGAGAACACTGGCTGACAATGTTTAAATGGCCAATAATTAGGCCCGCTAGTGCGTTGATATGACAACATAAACGATGACAATTGATAGCATAACGAGTAACAAGGCCAACAATAAAAAGGGAATAAAAAGAGAATAAAAGGACAACCCATATAATAAAATATTTACAGACATATAAAACATATACAAACATATAATTACAAGAAGTGTAAAGTGTTGGCCCGGCGTCCACCACACTACTGCTACCACAAATATACATTCACCATTCAATCTTCTTCATTGTTCATTTTACTTATTATAATTACTCGGACGAAAGAACTGTACGTACAGTTCTTTGCTCGGACTTTCATTGCCTCATTATTCATTCATTGCTTGGCATTTAGTAGTTGCTTCTAGCGGTAGTAGTAGGAGCAGTAGTAGTAGTGTAGTACTAGTATGTAATTTTCCACATCAAGCGCGTTTATGTTTATGTGTACTCGTCTTCGCGTAGTCGGGTGAAGGTCAGAACGGCGAAGCGCTGTAATTGGCTGTTGGTACCGACAAAAATCGTTTGATCGTTGCAATGTAAAGGGGGAGTCAGTGTCGGCACCCATACGTGAAATGTCTGAGGTACCTGTCTGAGTCGAGATATTGGCACCTAATCGGAGTCGGTGTCGGCCAGTGTAAACGCACCATCAGGCAAATGGGACATAACCTCATTAATTAGTTACCTGTAAACCATGTAAATAAAGAACTCGAGTGAATAAGTAAGCAATTAAGAGAGTAGCACTTTACCTTAGCGCTAGAGTTTAAACATATTAATACAAAATAAAATAAAACTGTAAAATATTTAGTAAAATGGCAGAGTATTTAACGGCACACAACATCCTGATATAAATAGATGTAAAATGGTAGTAATCAAACGAAACAAAAACATTGAGTATTAACAATGTCAACATTAAATAGTTCGTCTTCCCCTTCACTACCAGTATCCATTACGTCAACATTGGCCAGTTGCCCTAAATAAATCAGTTCCAAAACAGTACGCCGATAATTTTGTCTACGAGATCGCATAAATTTGTAAATAAAACTGATGGTAAAAGTGCCTAAAGGAATTGGAATACTGAGTGATAGGCCGATGATCAGTGGTGTAGAATTCCCAGAGTCATGAGTTACAAAATCTATAGGATCGGTAGTTAAGAAGGTGGTAAAAGGAAGGCAGATACACTTGTTAGTTAGTAACGATATTAGTAACATCAGATATCCTATAATCCGATGGTGAATCAGTTAAAAACAAGGTACCAAAGGTGTAAATTAACATAACAAATATGTATGAAGTAAATAGTACTTCCTTAGATCACTTTCTAGTCAAGCTACCTGTTATACTGTTATATTTGTAACTTGTTATACACACTACTTGTTAACTGTTATAAATTTTTTAGTAGCAAAGACGTAAAAGGATTCACATCTTTGTAATAAAAGAAAAAACGCTGGTCATGCTTGCATCAGCAATAGATATAGAAAGCACAACTCCTAATTTTTTTGCGTTATTTTTTTAGGCTACACATGTCACGCTTATTTCATAAGACATCTAATAGTAGAAGTAGCTAAAATATTTAATGGGTTATACTTACACATGTGGATAATTAGCTCAGCGTTGTCAAATAAAACTAGAACATTGTTAGGTACATTGAACTGGCTAACATTGGGATTCCCTCGAATATCAATTAAATTGTAATTGGTGTAATAATCAGGAGAATCGATAGAGATAAAGTATTTGTTAGTTAAATTTTGGCTAGAGCAATCAATTTTTGATAAGGCAAAATGGAACAATAGCAAAAAGCAAGTAAAGAGCAAAAAAATGTGGCAAATCAAAAATTGCTGTTTAAGGCTGGTTTTTAAAAATCTGGAATTGTAAAATTGTATTATTAACCTGAAGAGTAGGTTTGGATTTACCATTCTAAATTGGTCCTTAAAAATAGCGCGCAATAGCCGGCGTGCAATATTTATTGTCGCTGAAGTAGCAGTTAAGATTTCTTTGTTTCCCACTTTTCTTTTGCTTTCGTCAACCAAAGAAACCAGTCTAGAACCACGTCTCACTTTGGAGTTCCCATCGTATCCAGGGAACTATAGATGCTTCTGAGGACTAAGTCTATGCCAGCATCTACCTTGGACTCTTCAGGATAAGTTAAGCTAATATTGTATAATGAAATAAAATGAAAAAACATGAGAAGAGAAAAAATAGTCTGCTTAGTTTCAACGAAAGCTTAAAGAATGACCTTCACCAGATAGATAAACTTTTAATTTTTGTTCACACTTTTTATCTTTGCTCTTAAACCAAAGCCTGAACAGTAGAGTAAGGCTTTCTTTTTGTACTTTTGGGATGTTGCTATATATTATCGAGATTATTATTATAATTGTACCAACAAGTGTTTTGCCGATGTTCTCATTTCTGTTCCAGGGTATAAATTATACCCAATAATGGATACCACTGCCACACACATGAGCCATCAATAAGATACACTAATGTACAACCTTTGCTATATAAAATTGGGAAGCGTCTAACCGCTACAGCGCAAAAGCAGAGCAACCAAGCACTGATGCAGAATATTATTAAAGACGACATAGATGTTATCCCCTAATGAAACTCAAATAATAAAACAAGAACCAATGCTCAGATGAATTTCCTCGTTTTCACACCGCCATGAATAAACAAATTGACAATTTCCGAAGATTCGTTCAGCTACCCTTTGAAAAAACGCAGCCTAGTTGGCATCTAAAAAGGAAGGTGTGAGATAAGTATATATCGACGACAACCAATAGTCAAGCTATCCCTACTGAACCATGACCTCTACATACCAGCATCCTTCAGTTCTCATGTCAAAGCTAAATGACAGTCACTCCAACTTACATTGATTCTAACATACTTTAGTTTATCCATATATACAAATAACATTAGATGGTGAAACAATATCATCTTAGAATTCAAAGCCGAACATTGACGTACACTGAATATTCATTTGATGCCAATGTGAGATTTGACATCATAACATGTCAGCTCTACTAGTAAAACCTGTTTATACCAAGGACATTTATCTTTACTTGCTTGTGTTCTCTGTCTCTATGTGTATAAAACAAAATTAGTGTTGTAATAAATTGTGGTAGTAAAAAGCTAGTATGTTGCAGTAGTAGCTAATTAATAGTAGCATAATTACTATGCTATAGTAGTTGTAAAATTTGTGGGCTAGTAAAAAGTGTAGTAAATTAGTGTTGACCTTATTTTTTGACTAACACAATAGCTTATATGCTTCATGCAAATAATGAGACTGCAAAAAGCACTACTGTAGTTTTTCATCATTTTGTAAAAAAAATTATGCCAGTAGTTACTTTTTTAATTCTTTTCTACTGAAAAAAGTTTTAGCCGCTGATGAGAAGGTCATATGCCAATCTCTAACATCATAAAAACAAAACTACTAAAATCAAATGTCAAAGAAATGCATTCACAATGCTAATTGTTGCAATAGCCAAAAAAACATGTACAGCCTTTAACTTCAGATACAATTTTTTGACATATGGTGAACAATTTCTAAAAGATTATGGCCCAAATTAAAAAGTACTTCCCAAAATATGTTTAAAGCTTTTTAAAATATCACAGACTAATAGTTGTGAGAAGCTGGTAAAAATTTAACATTTTACATAAAAATCTTGGAAGGTATAACAATTAAAAGAGATAAGAGCTGCTGTGGTTCAAGGGTTAAGGCACTGTTTTAAGGTCATTAGGTCAGTGGCTCAAGTCACACAAGGACTATTGGTGTTATTAAGAAGAGCGTTCAGCGTTAACCCCTTATGCATTAATCATCAATTTCAACTCTTTCCTTAATAGAGATATACCTTTATACGTATATTAATGTTGATATACATACATGTATAATATATAATATATAGTTATATTTATTTGTATAAATATATATATAGGTATATGTGGTTTTGAGTATATATTTGTATATAATATATAGCCTACATACATATTTATATTTATTTAAATTAATATATATATATATACATATGTATTTATATAGATGTATATATACTAACTGTGCTACCTGGCATTGCCCAGGTAATAAAAACGGTTTTGGACAGAAAATTGATTTGTATTTATCTTATAACAACATTTGCCATTTTAACTTTCAAACTACATATCATGAGAGAAGTGTTTTGTGTAGCTGAAATAAATTAAAAGAGAAAATAAAAACAACGAGAGGTTTTCAAACATTAAACAATTGTAACTTTTAAATTTCGTATCATGAAAAACATGTTTTGTACAGGGCATCTAAATTTTTTTTAAATAAAACAGCTGTAAAGGTTGTCAAACTACTGTAAATTTTAAATTTCATAACTTTCAGCAACGTATATTTTTTAATAACATACAGTGGAACCACCGACATAGAGGTTCTCAAACATAATTCATTCCAGAAGGTTGTTCGAAAACCGAGTTGTTCGAGATCTAAAAGAACCTTTTCTATTAGAATAAATTTATGTAAATTTTAATCCATTCAAGGCTAGAAAAAAACTTTGGTAAAGTATTTTTTCAACATTTTGACCATAAACTGTACTGCATATTGCATACTATAAATAAAAACAGGTAGATATATATCGTGTTAATTTTAATAGCAGGTTTTCTATTTATGATGATAGAAAAATAAAACAAAAGTAAACATTTTGTATGTTTGGCTTTTAAAACATTCAAAACATTAAAGGTTAAGATGCAATACTAAAATAGCAGAAATTGATAATGCAACAGCAGCAAATGCAACAGGTCAGTTACATCAAAAATCTTGAGGAAAAGAAAATATAAACAGCAATGGCGCGTTTTCTTCCCATCTTTAAAATATATTCCTCCTCCAAAACACTTTAGGGTAACTCAACTGGAAGGGTTATCTAACTAGCAAATTTTTTTGGTAAAGTAGACGTCATCCCAGAGAGTTCTTCTCTTTTTGTAAAAATTTATGAAGGGTCAAATGCTTCTACATTTGTTAACATATGTTTTATGCTGTTTCCAGAGCTGTTCCAATTTCAATGCGCACGCTTTCGAATTTATGTATGAGATCCGAAATGAACAAATTTCAAAATTTTTGGTTGATAACCGGTTTGGTTGACAGCTAAAGCGTTCAAGAGTTCAAGAGTTCAAGAGATCAAGAGTTCAAGAGATCAAGAGTTCAAGAGTTCAAGAGTTCAAGAGTTCAAGAGCCAAGCTTCTACTGTATATAATCAGTACACATATTGCCAAATTTTACGTCTGAAAAAAACTATTGTCAATATCGTAGGGCCGAATAAATTAGCCCCAATGAAAAAAGACGAATGAGTATCCCGCCGCATATACTTAGGTCCCGAAATATTTCTGATTAGCAGAATCGTAACTCGTACACGCAAGGCTAAAATAATTAGCACACGCTGGCGTATCCATTTTATGAAAACATATCTGATCACTATGGTGTTCTAGCTCAGTGGTAGAGTGTTCGGATTAGAAATTTCTCGATGCATCTGTCATGAGTTCAAATAAATCAGATTGCCAATATAATATTCAATATCAACATATAAGGATCTATAGCTGTAATGCAAAAAAATACAGACGACATACTTTCAGAAATATATATCTACTATATAAACAGCAATCGTTGTGTGTGTGTGTGTGTGTGGTTGAGTGTCCGCCTTATAGAGTACTGTACGTATCGAAATATTAGCCGCTACTAGGTATCTAGGGCGTGTTAATGGGATTCTCCGGTTAGTACACGCCTCTATAGTGTACACGCCTCTTTACGGCGCCCAACGACATTGCTGCATTTGAAACAGCAAAATTGCTGTCGTGTTAGAAAGCACTGACCTGAGCTCGGCGGCCTATACAGCTATACAAATGTACTAATCATTAAATAAAATAAATTAATGAATAGTAATTTACATGCGATTAATATTTACTGCCAACGTGTACCGAGAAGGTCAGGCGAACGTTGGTTTCTTGCGGCCGCTGGAAAAAACAGTTCTCACCTATTACATTTCTACATAAAAAAGGTAAGTATTCCAACGCTGTTGTATTGTCTATGAACTGCCACACTTCCACTACATAAACCTTTCACTTGCGCCCGTGTACAAATTTAGCTATCGGCCTACTGCCAGCCATTTTGCCGATATTGCTTAATATGTATACGATATTTTTGAAATTTCAAACTCCATCTATAACGGTTGTTTTGGTTATATATTTCATTTTGCCAACATGTTAACAAGCACTGCTATATAAAAAATTCGTTGTATCTATACTTTGTGCATTTTAATTATCTGTGTAATCACAAAAGTCTGAAATGGCTATAGTGTCATCAACATAAGTAGTTATTTGTTTTTTAACTCGGACGCATTTAATGAAATCGCACAAAAAATCTTCGCTTTTAAGATGGAAATTCTCAAACAAAGATTTGAAATTAAATTTTAGGCTAATTTTATAGAGAAATCTTAGGACAACACTGTCACTACCATAAAAGTCCTAAAGATCGTTGGTTATGTGATCAACGAATAATAAATTTCAGTTACTAGCAATTGCTGGGAAAGTCGCAAATATGCGTCTACGGCGGTCGACCATAGAAAACGCATGAGTCTACTTCAGTGATAAGGTTAAAAACGTTGGATTTGCCACTGTTTGTGATAGTAAACATGTTCATTTCCTTCCGCAGCTGAGTTACTTTTACTTATTTTCCAGCTACGAGTACCACAGCTACAACAGAACTTCCACGGGTACTGCTACTGCGTTTTACCTACTAAATTTCTACATCGAAAAGGTTAGTAGGCCTATGTCTTATTCAATGTTGTATTGCCTATGAATTGCCACAGTTCCACTACATAACCTTTTCACTTGCGTCCACATACAAATTTAGCTATTTGCCTACTGCCAGCTAATTTGCCGATATTGCTTCATGATATTTTTTCAATTTGAAACTCCATCTAGAACGTTTGTTTTGGTTATATAGTAGATTTTGCCAACATGTTAACAAGCACTGCTATGCAAAAAATTCATTGGATCTATACTTTGTGCATTTTAATTATCTGTAATCACAAAAATCTGAATCGGCTATAATGTCATCAACACAAGTAGTTATTTGTTTTTCTAACTCGGATGCATTTAGTGAACTCGCACAAAAAATCTTCGTTTTTAAGTTGGAAATTCTCAAACGAAGATTTAATATTAAATTTTAGGCTAATTTTATAGAGAAATCTTTGGACAACACTGTCACTACTATAAAACGCTTAAAGATTGTTGGTTATGTTATCAACGAATAATAAAATTCAGTTGCTAGCAATTGCTGGGAAAGTGGCAAATATTCGTGTACGGCGGTCGACCATAGAAAACGCATAAATGAGTCTACCTTGGTGAGAGGGTTAAAAACGTTGGATTTGCTACTGTTTGTGATAGTAAACATGTTCATTTCCTTCCGCAGCTGAGTTACTTTTACTTATTTTCCAGCTACGAGTACTACAGAACTACAGCTACTACAGAACTTGCACGGGCACTCTGAGCGTTGCGATAGGCGATGGTGAGAAGAAAGCGAGCAGTGTATATTACAAAAAAGCACACCATCTCATTCAATTTAAGAAATGCTTGAAGCAGTGCAATGCCTTCCAAAAACCCTACTGCACAAACGCAAAAACAGATTGATTCCCGTAGAGAAAAAGACCGAATTCGCAAAGCAGCAGCTAGACGAGCAGAAACTGCAGAGCAAACACAGCTACGCCCACAACGAAGCGGAACTGCTACTGCAGCTGCTAGAAGTGCAGAAACTGCAGAGCAAACACAGATCCGCCTAAAACGAAACAGAATAGCTACTGCATCTGCTAGAAGTGCAGAAGCTGCGGAGCAAACACAGCTACGCCTCCAACGAAACAGAATAGCAGCTGCTAGAAGAGCCGAAACCGCTGAACAAACACAGGTACATCGATAGCAGGCCAGAATAGATGCTGCAGCCGCTAGAAGTGCAGAGACCACTGAACCGATCCAGCAGCGACTCAAACGGCTCAGAGCAGCCGCTACTTCGGCCAGACGTGCAGAAACCTCCGAGCAGAAACAGCGGCGACAAGAACATGATGCACTAGCTACAACAGCTGCTCGGCGAGCTGAATTTTTTGAGCAGATAAAACAGCGATAACAGCAAGATGCACTAACTACAGCAGCTGCTACCAGGCACCGCGTATGGACAGAAAACTTCGAACTTGACTACAGTCCTGCAACACAGTATGGGGCCGAATTTTTCTATGGGACGAATGGCCAAAAAGGCTCCAGATGTAATGCCTTACGTTCGAAAGGCGAAAGGCCATATATGTAGTTTATAAGGTAGATTTTATTGATAAAAAACTTTATCAACACGACCACATTACTGCTGCACAGTTTGTATATACCATGTCAAAACACACTCTATAGACGAAGAACTGGTGAGTCATGATTAGTGTTTCAAGCATGTAGAAGTCTCAATTCAATAAAGGCTGGTGATAGCCAAGCAGTGCAATAGCAAAATATTTTCTAGAATTTCTTAAAATATGTAAAATTTATCAATACTGCCAGTTTGACGAACTTCAGTTTGCTTAGCAATGTCAATTTCATTATCAGTTCTGTGTACAAAATTAGGACAATTCCGATTTGATTGGTTCGAGACTGATGCATTGTAGAGTAGCTGTAAAACCCATTGCATATTTCCATTGTTCTTTCCAACATTATTGACATGTATGACTACATATGTGTATGCAGTCAGATCAGCACAAAAATTTCAGTAGATTGCATATTTGGAGTTGTTTTACAGTATGAAAAACAACTCTCAATAAAACTATTGCTTTACGTAAATCTGTTCCCGAACACGGGTAATGCAGCTAGTAGATGTATATATATTTATATAATAATACACATTTATCTATACATTCTGGTGTATATATAACCATATACATGTGTATTATATATAAATATATATTATTAATCATATTATTTATGTATTAATACATATATTATGTTGTGTGTGCTAGTCAGGAGTTTATTAAAGTAATCCTTAATATATGTGACAGCGCGTATCAATTCAATACAATACATTTCGGCATTTCATATAGCGCGCAATAGGCTCTCAAAGTGAAACTGGTCCATGCAGCTTAGACTTTTGGAATTTGAGGTCATGATCTTTCTAGGGCGAATCATATGTCAGGAATCATTTTCTGAGGCGTATGATTAGCTAGGATGCTTTATTAGACTGTTTTGCAGGCTTTTAAGTGGTTGCTATGGACGACAAAAATGGCGATATTTCATTTCCGGTTATTCAGTCTATGTGTCGCGTTTTAAATGTCTTACTGCGATATCATTGGTGGTGACTTTTGGAAAGAATTTGAGGAGGTCAATGTGGATTATTTAGATTTACAGGGTAGAGAAGCAAGTAATAGTGATTTTTGAAACAGTAAGATCGATTTAGATTTTGAGATTGATGGATTAGATGGAAATTTCCCGCCAAGTTTTACTGATAACGGTCGTAGTTTAGAGATCCTGTCGTCATGACAATATCTAACATAAGGTTCGAAGCTTGGTACCAACAGTCCTTTGACTGGACCTCATGTTTCTCACTATGGATTTGATTATGCACAGCAGGTAGGTCAAAAACATTTTTTTAAACATTGCTTGTTGCAAAACGCAAATCTTATTTCATGTTTTCGTCAATAACGCACACGCAGCCCAAAATATAACATTAATTAGTTGACTATTACAAGGTATAAAGCTATGAATGTAGTGTTTTAAGTTGAAACATTGCTGAGTTTTAACAATTGGTAATTAGCAATTGCAAATGCTAATTAAGAATTATAAAAACAATCAAATTTATAAATAAAAATATACATTTAAAAAATAAAATATAAATAGTAAATGTACAATGTGCTTGCATGTCTATGGAAAAACAACAAATTTTCGTTTTGTTTAATTCTTAGGTCCACTACCCTGCCAAGCCACAGCAATCTGGGCCACTCTATTTCAAAACCACTCGAATGTGTGCACTATTTTTAGTGGTCTGTGACACCTTCCCTGCACAAGTGAATTATCTGATTGATGAGACTGCTTGTTCAACAAAAGGAGCCAACAGCGTCATATCTTATATTCATCAGTATCTAGAAACCTATTGCCTTGGTGAAGAGAAAGCTTTGTTCCACGCTGACAACTGTTGGTATGCAAGCAACAACCAATTTTTTGAAGTTTCATGTTTGCATTGAAAATGTATCGATACAATTATGTATATCAAACCCTTTTTAATAGCCAGAATAAAAACAACGCAGTAATACTGTGTAACAGTACTTGGCTTGGCGCGTGGCAAACAGGCTGTACAAGGAGATTGAACTGAATTTTCTTGTCGCAGGTCACACGAAGTTCAGCTGCGATTACTGCGGTTAAGAGATATTGTGTGCCCAGCGCCTATTCAACAGCCATCACAGCTCAATACGTCAACTCAATACATCACAGCTCAACCGCCGCAGAATCCAATAAGACTACTAAAAAGTCTACTAAGGCTAGCTCTATCTCCCCGATACGGAAACGTAAATGTCAATCATAGACAGTAGCAGCAGTGCTATTAGTTTATTTTTTTATTGATATTATATTATTATATTATATTCATGTTATTTTGATAATATTTTAATCAATTTTAACTTGCTTTAACTTGAATCTAATTTAGCTGTTAAACAAGTAACATTGATCTCAAATTGTCTCCCTGGGCTTAGAAGCCTGGATCGTCTACCCTATAGACGCTAACTCATTCATCTCAGTAAAATTTCTGTGAGTGCATTAGATTATTATTCTAACACTGATACATTTGCATCAATTTTATGCTCAAAATAATCAATTCAATGTACAACACAATTTGGTAGTAACTCCTTTACTGTGTATCGATGCGTTCCTTTTCAATGACGCAACATGTGACCTTGACATCACTGTTTTATGTATTCGAGTTGAAGTGACATCATCGGGACCCATTTCATATCGCTCGCCATGTTTTCTTCCCTATAGATCTCAACATTCATGAAAATATAATCTCTGTACCGTGCGGTTGCTATGACATTCCAAAACGTCAACAAATAATACTGTTTAAAATTCAATCCATCAACTTTAAAGACGAATTTCTCAATTTGTGGTGTCGACCATATTGACCAACACCTTCTTCGATAAAAACCTGTATCTCAGGTGTATCTCTGTATCAAAGCTGAGAAATTTCTCTATTACATTGGGCTAAAAAACAATTTTGTGGTCTGACCTCGTTTGTATTGAAAATGACACGACCTGTCATAAATAATATGTTTCGTTAGTTACTTTGGTCTACATCATCTTGTTTGCTACATCAACCGTTGCTTATTAACTTTCTCTTACACAAAATTATTGGTGAACTGATCAAGGACACGGGAGCTTGCTGAAGGCTGAGTTTAGTGCATAGTAAACTATTAACATGAGTTCAGGGAAATAGTTGTCATAAAAGAACATGATTATCTTATATGTACATGTTAAGAGGTTACATGTGTATGTTAAGAGGAATGCCTTTTGTGATGGAAACCTGCAGTACCATCTCCTTTTTGGTTATTATCATTAGAGTTGTGTTCTCTTGTGTTATTTTATATAGTCACGCCCCTAGAGGAGGTTGGCCCTAGCCACCTCATTTGCATATTCTGTTATATTTAAGGCCGTGTTTATCGGCCTAGAAGTTGTTCAATACATGCTTTGCATTTGGACCCACACTCTTCTGTTACCTTGCGCAATAACAGAATCACACTGAGCACTTATTTACTCCAAGCCTCAGTCTACGGACTGTGCTTTGGGAGTAGAGTATAGAAACACTGTCGACCCCGGTCGACCTCAGGTCGACCTTGTCGAACGAGCATAATATCACTCAGGGAGCAATTCCCCGTGTAAGGTGGTTGTAGTAGACCGGTGGTGTAAGCCGACTGAGTCGCCTCCGCGTGTTGGTCAACGGGCAGCACTTACACGGCCCCTGTGGAAGGTGAATGCAGACCGGTAGAGTAAGCCGACCCAGGTCGCCTCTACGTGTTGGTCGCTGGATCCAACACACTGGTGGCAGCGGTGGGATTGAACTGCGGTAATTAGGACTTATAAGACGAACCTAGTAACCATGCCAAACAGCCGACGGAATGCTACCAGAGATCTGGCTGAGGCAGAGTTACAGCAGGTCGACCAGATTGGTCAACTGACAGAGGCTATCACTAGAGCCTTACAGATACCCCGAGGGGGAGCCAACTTCAAGCCTCCGAAGTTCGATGGGAGTGAGGATGTAGAGCTATTCATCTCCCAGTTCGAAGAGGTCGCGGAAGCAAATGAGTGGAGTGAGAAGGCCACGCTCCTCCACCTGCGGGAGACCCTGAAGGAAGGAGCCAGAGGATGCAGTCGAGGGGATTCACCTGCCTCCATCTTCTCGGCTTTACGCATGAAGTACGGGCTCTCCCCGAGAGAGGCTAGGAGTAAACTCCACCTAAAAAGAGAACCCAAGACGAGTCTCCAAGAACATGCCACAGAGATGGAGCGTCTGGTGAAAATAGCATACGCTGACCTCCCAGAATCCTACCAGTCCAGTATGGCCATGGATGCGTTTTCTCTGACACTGGGAAATACGCCCCTCCAACGCCACCTGTTAGCGATGAAGGCACAGAGCTTGGAGGAAGCAGTGCAGGCGGGGAACGAGTTCCTGCAAATCCAGCCCACTCTTCCTCGACCTGGTGCCCGACCCCTAATAATGACGGTGGAGGAGGAAGAAGTTACCCCCGCTACAGTCACCCCCGTCCATTCGGAACCCCCATCAGCCACCTTGAACGACGTCCTGATGGCTATAAAGGGGTTAGCAGATGGACTGAGGGAAGGGAAGCTGTTGGGACAACGGGGAGTGGACAAAAGGGGACCAAATTGTTGGGGTTGCGGCCAGGCAGGGCACATCCAACGCCGGTGCCCCCAAGCCCCCCAAGGACAACGGCCTCAAGTCACGAGGCCGGGAAACGGTTACCATCCACAGCAGTAGGGGGAAGTACTGACTGTGGATCAAATATACCCTTGCAAGGACAGTGGCAACAGCCACGACGGACTAGGCGACGCAGGCTCCCCCCCTGCTCGCCACCGGTCCCCTTGCATAACCAATATCAACCCTTACCTGAGTGTACAGGTCTCCCACTCTCAGAAGCCAAGGATGAAACCTACGTCTGGCCAAAGCCGTCTCGGCCTTCCAAGAAGGGCCCCCAGAGGACTAGCAAAGCCAGACGGACCCACTGAGACGAATCATGGAAGCCGCATAATAGCAGCTATTTCTTGCCAGGTCGCATCGGAGGTCAGTCCGTCCAATTCCTCGTGGACACCGGGTGTACCTCTAATTTGTTGGGACGACATGTCTTTGAGCGGTTACCTAAAGACGTCAAAAGCAAATTAGAGGTCCGGGAGGACTATGGGCAAATGGCAGATGGTACCCGGCTGCAGTTCCACGGACTCATCACTCTCTCGGTCAGAGTCAGGAGTGTCCAGGTTACTGTGTCTCTCGTGGTGTGTGCCCTGAAGGAGGATGCCATCCTGGGCATGCCTTTCCTGGTCGACCACCACTGCGAGATGAACTTCCAGCAACCCACGTTGGTGTTAAATGGACAGAAGTTGACGTGCACTGACCGAGAGGGTCGACCTCTGACAAGCAGCGTACAGGTAATGCGAGCCACAACGCTTCCCCCTCGAACCGAGGTCCTGGTTGCCGGACGTCTCACGTCCTCCTCCTATCAGCCAGTCGGGTTAATTGAGGGAACGAAGAACGGATATATGGTGGCCGCCAGCCTACACCAACCCGGTGAGAAGGGGAGAGTGGCCATCCGTTGTATGAACCCCACCGACCATCCCGTCAGTGTGACGGCAGGAACGGTCGTGGGGCAATACACTGGGGTCGGGCCGGACGAAATAGGGGCCCCCTGGACAGCGAAGGGAGAAGCCGAGGCTTTCAAAGAAACTCCCCCTCCTGTCTCCAATGTACCACCCCACATGCTGGACCTGCTCCGACAGGCGGCACCACATTGCTCGTCCCCTACCGAGCACCGAAGAATGAAAGACCTCTTGACCCGTTATGCGGATGTATTCAGCCAAGGGAGCGAAGACATGGGGCGTACCACCCTGGTACAACACGAGATCCCCCTCCTCCCAGAGGCACAACCCATCCGTCAACACCCGTACCGTGTAGGACACGAGAAGGAAGCCGAAATCGAACGACAGGTTTCGGCCCTGGAAAAGCAAGGCATGATTGAGCCCGCTCACGGGGCCTGGAGCTCTCCGGTGGTCTTGGTGAGGAAGAAGGACGGGGCGTGGCGATTGTGTGTAGACTATAGGAAACTTAATAGTGTCACTCGCCAGGACGCCTACCCCCTCCCCCGGATTGATGAGAGCTTGGACGCCTTGTCTGGCAGTAGGTTCTTCAGTACCTTGGACATGATGAGCGGGTACTGGCAGGTACCCCTCTCCGCCGAGGCCCAGGAGCGGTCGGCATTCGCCACACGCAGTGGGTTGTGGAGGTGGAAGGTGCTCCCCTTTGGACTGACCTCCGCCCCAGCTACCTTCCAGCGGCTGATGGAACGTGTCCTCCAAGGGCTACACTGGAAAACCCTGCTGCTGTACCTCGATGACATCATCGTCATGTCAGCCGACTTCTCCAGTCATGTCACTAGGCTCGCCGAGGTGTTGGAACGATTGAAGCAGGCCGGGCTGAAATTAAAGCCCTCCAAATGCAGCTTGTTCCAGACCCAAGTCAAATACCTGGGCCACATAGTCAGCAACACAGGGGTGGCTACCGACCCTGAAAAGATTCAGGCTATAAGTGGATGGGCAGCACCCCAAGATGTGACACAGCTAAAGTCATACTTGGGTACCACTGGGTACTATCACAGATACGTGCCGGACTATGCCTCGGTCGCCAAACCTCTCACCTTGTTGACCAGCGAAGGGGTCCCCTGGAAATGGGGAGAAGAGGAACAGGAAGCTTTTCTTAGGCTCAAATGGTCGCTGACACACGCTCCAGTACTGGCATATCCCGACCCCTCCTTGCCCTACGTACTAGATACTGATGCTAGTAATGTAGGGACTGGGGCTGTGTTATCCCAGGTCCAGCAGGGCACGGAGCGACCCATAGCCTACTATAGCAAGACCCTCTCCTCCGCCGAACGCAATTACTGCGTAACCAGAAGGGAGCTGCTGGCAGTGGTACAAGCTGTCCGGCATTTCCGGCCCTACCTATATGGCAGAGAGTTTACCATCCGAACCGACCATGCCTCCTTGGTTTGGTTGCACCGGAGGAAGGAACCCTCTTGCCAGGTGGCCCGGTGGCTGGAGAGTCTGGCCGAGCACAAGTACCGAATTATCCATCGAAAAGGCGATAAACACGGGAACGCCGATGGATTGAGTCGACGACAGTGCGTCGACTGCCGGCAGTGTGCTGTTATTGAGAAGCGGGATCAAGGGCCAACGAGGTCGCAAGTATACGACTCCCTAATAAACCCAGGAACGAATTGGGACACTGCGGTGCCAGTGGACCAAGTTCTGGTACAGCCGCCGAGAGGCGTCGGAACATCCAGTCCCAACCCCCGCCAGTTGGATGAGGATGAATGGCCTCAACTACCTGGCAACAGACCGGCTTTAGGGCACGGCCCCCCGATTCCCACACCAACCAGTCCAGTCCCGGTACGGCTGCCGGGCGGGGCAGGAACACCTAGAGTGTTGGACCACCCTCCCAGAAGACCTCAGGATCCTCAGTCACAAGCCGTCAAGATAACTGGCGAAACCAAAAATTTGGATGGAACTGGTGAAAGTGTAGTCAAAAAGGGTCCAGAACAGCTGACGGTGGTACAAACCCCGCTGGACGAAGTACGGGCGCTACAACAGAGGGCCACTACCGACCTAGGGGTCATTTACCAAGCCGTCAGGGACCGGAAAGGAGTGGAAGAAGCCGTGCTACGAGTGGGCAGCCCCGAGCTGCAACGATTGGCCCGGATGTTTCACCAGCTCCAGCTCGACGAGTCGGGCGTGTTGACTCTCCATCTTACCCAGAATGGGCGAGAAAAGGTAGTGGTGGTATGCCCGAAAACATTGAGACAGGAAATCCTGTGGAAAGCCCACGAGCAAACACACTGCGGGGTGGAGAAGACCTTGAAACGCGTCCAATTGGACTGGTATTGGCCGGGTATGGCCGGAGATATCCGGAGAGCAGTCCTCTCTTGCGAGGTTTGCCAGAGGGCCAAAACAGGAAAGGGGCGGACCTCCGGGAATAGACAACGGCTGTACGCCGGGAGGCCGTGGCAACGCCTAGCCGTAGACTTGGTGGGACCCCTGCCTCCGACCCCTCGTGGAAACAGTTGGGTGTTGGTGCTCACTGATCACTTCACTAGGTGGTCAGATGCGTTAGCCATCCCCGACGCTACAGCCCCAACGGTAGCCCAGATCCTAGACGAAAGGGTATTTAGTTACTTCGGGCTACCCGAGATTATCCATACCGACCAGGGGAGCCAATTTGAATCCTCATTATTCCAGGAGCTATGCGACTTGTGGGGAGTCGATAAGTCTCGGACCACCCCGTACCACCCCGAAGGGAATGGGGTGGTCGAGAGAAACAATCGTGTGTTGGGTGACTCCCTACGAGCTCTCTTGCTGGGCAGAGGACAGGAAGATTGGGACCAGCTACTGCCACAAATCATGAGGACGCTGCGAGGGTTACTACACTCCGCGACTAAAGAAACACCCAATTATCTGATGTTGGGTCGGGAACTACGTCTTCCTGACCAATTGCAGTATGGGAATAGACTAGAATCATTCGCAAGCATACATGAGTATGTGCAGACTGTCCACGACCGGTTGATACAAGCCCATACTCTCCTCCGAGATAGGCAAAAAGATATTGTGTCAACCGACGCGAGAGAGCCTCCGTTATTCAATGAGGGTGACCTCGTGTGGTTGCTAAGCAAGCGGCGGAGAAGAGGGGAAAACCCGAAGCTAGCGGCCAAGTACTTGGGGCCCTATCGCGTGTTGAGGAGTCACGAAAACCACACTTACGAGATAGAGAGGTATGGACAGCGATCTATCCAAGCAGAGGGAAGGTTACGACTCTGTCGCCCCAGTCCGGTGCAACAAGGACGAGCCCCAGTTGAAGTCGAGCCTGCTCGCCGTCCCAACATGAGGGGCCGACCCAGAAGGCAAATCGCACGAGGAAACGATAACCCAGAAGTAGTTATTTCAGAGTTGCCCCTGCCTAGCCAACTAACGGAGTTGCGAATACCTCAGTCGCCAGGAAGGTCAGAAGCCCTTCGAATTCCCAGGAGGGACCCCTTGGTTCCCCCAGGGGAGCACAATCCTACCTTGATGATTGACCCCGACCCTGGCGACGAGTCGATACCCGAGGAAGAAAGAGCCACAGAAAATATGGGAGCCCAGGCTAGTGATACCGGGGCTGGAGATGCACCACGGCCCCAACGAATCAGGAGGCCTCCCGCGTACTTGGCCGATTACGACACCAGCACCGTCCAATCGGGAGAAGCCCTCGGAGTTCAAGGTCAGAAGGCGGCCATTTTGGGTCCCAGACAGAACGCGCTCATTACTTGTTACCAACTCGAGGCGCACACACCTATATCTTTTCTCAACATGGAAGTCACCAAAGAAACCGTGAAGAAGTCGGCACCGATTATCGGAGCTTTACCCCTGTTGCCAGAAGTAAAGATCCTGCCACTGGAGCTCCACCCAGCGCCGGGTGAAACCCTGGACGACTCAGAAACGGATTCTTTAGATAATCACGTTCCACACCCCCCACTACCAACCAAATGGATTGCGGCAGAGACAGCTAAAACGATCTCGAAACTATGTCGAGAGAAAGGTACTAACTGTCCATTGTGCCAACAACTACTCTCTACCCCTCGACGGCGCAGAATCCACATCGCCCAGCACTTTACACGCTTTTTTTGCAAATGTGGGAGAAATTCTACATCTCGAGATACTATTGCCAAACATCAGGCTCGGATCAAGGATGCCGAAGTAAGGAAGGCGCACGGTGGAAAGGGAATTACTATATACGAGGTCGACCGAGATAGCTACCCGGCCTGGAGCAAAAAGGTACAATTAAATAATCCTCCGGCCTTTGAAAAGCCTATACCCTACGGGCCAATTAAAACCAAGCCACCTACACGAAGAGGACCTCCGGCACCTCTCCCCTCTCCCCCGAAGAAGAAGTGGTACAGTCCGCCTAAGCTGGAACGACCGGTCCCAGCTCCTAGAAGGTTGACGACAATAGGCAGCATCCAGAGCCGGCTGGGGGACGTACGACCCCGGGTTACAGTGGACGCTTTACGAGAAGAGGCCTCCAACCTCCGACGGGCGGCTCGTCGCCTGGAGGACCTGGCAAATCGCATGTCGACCTCCTAGATGACCCGGTCGACATGATTTATCCGTATTTCTCTTGGTATTTAGTAATTGCGGTTTCTCATATTATTATATTCCCTTTTCTTTGTCTGTTTTGTTGTAGCTAGTTGGTGTGTTCCTATATTTCTTGTGTTTTTTTTTTCTTTTCTTGTGGTTTTTTTTATATATATAGCCGGTAGTCGTCTATAGGGGCGGCGTGTGTGATGGAAACCTGCAGTACCATCTCCTTTTTGGTTATTATCATTAGAGTTGTGTTCTCTTGTGTTATTTTATATAGTCACGCCCCTAGAGGAGGTTGGCCCTAGCCACCTCATTTGCATATTCTGTTATATTTAAGGCCGTGTTTATCGGCCTAGAAGTTGTTCAATACATGCTTTGCATTTGGACCCACACTCTTCTGTTACCTTGCGCAATAACAGAATCACACTGAGCACTTATTTACTCCAAGCCTCAGTCTACGGACTGTGCTTTGGGAGTAGAGTATAGAAACACTGTCGACCCCGGTCGACCTCAGGTCGACCTTGTCGAACGAGCATAATATCACTCAGGGAGCAATTCCCCGTGTAAGGTGGTTGTAGTAGACCGGTGGTGTAAGCCGACTGAGTCGCCTCCGCGTGTTGGTCAACGGGCAGCACTTACACGGCCCCTGTGGAAGGTGAATGCAGACCGGTAGAGTAAGCCGACCCAGGTCGCCTCTACGTGTTGGTCGCTGGATCCAACACACTTTCCACTTCAATGACACAGTACGTTGTCGCAGGGAATAATAAAAGAAACAATTAGATTATATTCCAAAGAGTGATGCATGTAAGAGAAGTCGGGAAAAACTCCTATCGTAAGAGGAAAAAAACGATCTAATATGGCAGAAGGTAGGGTCAGATTAGAAATTTAATAGTGGAATGCTTAAAGGCGTAGTTAATCATGTATAGGAAAGCATGCAAAATTAGCATTGGCTAAAGGTGACAGTTTAGTTAAAAGGCACACTGTCTGCTGCTGCGGAAAATGTAAGCTTACAAACATAGGAAGTTTTAAAGCTAATAGAAATAGAGAAAATTGCAACCTGAGAGAATGTTTTCGGTATTTTTCAATAATTATTTATTACCTTAAAAATACTTAAAAATTGAATAATAGTCAGGAATTATTTAGCACCTACACAGGCTACAAGCAAAATGAATATTTTAAGATCAACTTATGAAGTTATGTTACGAATATAAGTTTTATTGATTATACTATGTACCAGTTACTGTGTAACGCCATTTCATATCTGTTACCTTAACATATTGAACAGTAAACTACTAACCAACTGTAGTGAGTTTGATTTTACACATTCACAATGGTTCTTGTTCTTAACCCGTGCTTTAGCGATTGTGCGTCTATCATGCCCGAGTTTTTCACAAATCTGTGGCGTTGCCTCTCGTTTAGACCTGAAGGTTGTATGTAAGCTCAACTCATTTTTGAGTTTTGGCTTTCATTGTACATTTTTGGTAGTGCGCTGTTCTGTAGTAAACCAGAAAAATATACTCAGACCTTTTCTTGCTTAGCAAATAAAAACAGTAAAGGAAGCAACGAGTATGTTCCTCTCACGGTTCATCGTGCTGACTGCGCGTCCTTTGATACCTACTTTGATCACCTGGTTACCAAAACCCTGTGTATGATCTATATAATAAAATATAATATATATTATATAATACTGTTATATAATATTATATAATATATGTGCCATAATTTAATGTTATATAATATATATTATAATGGCTTATATAATATATTATATAAACCAGTTTATTAAAACTCTCCTTCATAAAGTTGCTCGTCATTGAGGAAGCTACTGTCTGGTCATTTCATTTTTTTATCAAAGACCTTAAACCTAATTCAAAATTCAAAATTGATGATTAGTATTTGTACAAATATCAGTTTTTATTCTTTGGCTTGTCAAATTATTTTTTACAGCTATTTTCTTTTGATGTTGATATCATTCATCCTTGAAACTTGAACTTGAAAAGGTTGAGACAACATGTCAATACAAAAAGTTTCAATCAAGATGTGCCAATTTGAACAGCCAAACTGGTAATAGCCACGTTAACACCTGCTACTACCAGATGCATTCTGAGTTATGTAGTAATGTGGTGAGAAGGTCAGGAGAAGAGATGTGCCAAGCAATATGTTTAGGTTTGTTGCTAAACAGGTTGTATATTTGCATTTTACTACAAATCTATTATTTTAGCTTTTATTTTATAGACAATGATTGCTTCATAGCTATAAAAACGTGTTTGTAGCTATGAGTGGGTTTGTATCAATGCTAGTTAATTTTCACATTTGAAGTATCTTTTATAGGTAACATTGGCATCAAGTGCCAAACTAATGAGAGAGAAACCAATAAAAAAGTTGACCTGAGTGGACCTGTACAAAGAGCAATAAACATAGCAGTTTGTGAAACCATAAAGGATTCAAAATAAAAACTGCTCGACTCCATAAACCAGAATATTACAAATCTAAAAGATGACTACACTTCTTATTCACATCTTTTTCTACGCATTACGAAAAATGCTCTGTGAGTACCAATCATGTTATTTCTAATAAATAAGTGATACACCATATTTGCTGACGCTGACTGTTCTCACTGACACTTTATCTCTTGCAAATAACTTTATTACCAGGTCTTGCTACTATTTTACTTTATTGTTTCATCCAAAAACATAACCAAAATTATTAAAAGTTTAAAGTTAGAGAAAAGTCCTATTTAACTTTTATTATTGCAAAGGTCATGTTGCTTTCCTTGAATGTTTTTACATCCGTCACTTTATAATTGGTCTAAAATTCTCTCTATTACTCAAAATAGAGCTTGCAATAAGGTTTTTTATGATGCTGATAAGAAAGTAATCACCACTGAGTAAATTATTAGCCGATCGCAAGCCAGCATTGTCAGTACAGTAGAGCCGATACCTGTAAGTTAATTTGCTCTAGGAATAATTTTGTGAGATTGGTGCGCTAGCTTTTAAAATTGACAGAACTCAGTAGGGGGGATGTACTGGAAGAGGGTGTAATACAGTAGTAGTATAAGCACACACGTAATAATGCGGATATAGTATATACTCTGGACATAGTACAATATAAATGTAGGTATACATTACATGCCTTGCTTAAATAGCAATAAAAACATGAGAGAAAAAATTCTACCTAAAAATTGTATTTCTAATCATGTCCTCTACAGTCTGCTTGTTAGTATCTAATGTTTTCATAGTTATTAGTAGTTTTAGTTAGTAGTTGTTTTTGTAGATTATAAGTTTGTTATTAAATTTATTAATAATAACACAGCTAGACGAAATAACTTGTAGTTGCATATCTGTGTCAAATAGACAGTATTAGGCAAGGCCATTTTAACTACTTGAATTATTGTTGCATTTCAGCTGCTTTGGTCAAGCTGCTGCAAAAACTCAGTCGGTGTCTGGAGCCAAAACCTGGTAAGCAATGAGTTAGTAACTATAAACACACTGACATAAATATATCTTGTATAGTCAACTCTTAAGTGTAACTACGAAACATGAGTACAATACAGTACACCAAGCATGAACCAGAGGTTTAGATTTACCACCGGTCTAATATTTGACATATTTCCTATTGAAAGAAAGTAATAACACTTAAAGAAAACCTTAGTTTTTCTTTGATTATTGCAATCTCATATCATTTTTTGCTAGACCAGCATATTACCTCACTTGACTAGTGAGAACCTAGATGATGAACATGTGGTACACCATTTCTAATTTATTATGTTTCTATTTATCATCAATGTAACATTTGACACGTTTCCTACTCCGTGAAACAGTTCCGACCTAACCAAAAAAATCATGTTTGACTTGCATTGTTTGTAGCTCATGTTGATTTTTCTGAATGGTTACAACTGAACAACTGGATCAACAACTCCAACATTATTCGATCATAATGTGAAACTATACATACAACTATATAACTATATTACTTTACAAGTATACATCTTGATAGATTTATTATTCCAATAAACATAGATGTAACATCAAAACTTTTACTCCAAAAAAGCCATCTATTGCTAAAGATGAAATTGTTTTACAATTCTTGTGTGTACTTTAAAGCGGTGCACGTGTCAAAATATGAAAACTAATCTGTGATGGAACTATGTACAGACTAAGCAATCACGTTGTCCTATGTACATGCATAAACCTAGAGTTTTCTGCTGTTTGCAAACTTTAGCTGACTTTAAACTATATATGATAATTAATCTATCAACAGTTTCATTGGCATATTATTTTACAATTATTTCCAGTTTTGCAAATCACATAAAAAAACTTTCCATTCTTTGTCAGATATTAAAACTGTTGTGTCTTTTAGGTTTTCCATTTTGAAATTCTTTAGACAATAAGTAGTCATTAAATCCTACTTGTCTCTAAAAGTTTGAAGTTATCTTCTTTTGGATGCTTTTAACTGAATATGAGAAAGATGATAATCACTCAATAAAAGATTGGAGGCTCCTGTGATTTCAAAAGTAATTTTTCCAAAAACAAATTTTTACTATGTAACCCAAAACATAAAAAGCGTTGTCTTTTCAGGTCATCCAATACAAGAGGTAGGAGATGATGATCATGTTGGAGAATAGACTCGGGCAACATGACAAGATAATATGGTGTCCGATAATATGGTGTTTTCAGAGCTGAAGCTCTGAAAACTTCCTAGTTGTTACAAGTTATCGACTTCCACGCATTCCAATAAAAATCATATCATCACACACCGAGTATATGTTACCAGAATGGACTGTAACAGTTTTATTACAAAATCTTACAACTATACTGTACAATTACGTAATTTTTCTTACCATTTTAAACATATTTAATAGTTCAATCTCACACCTTTTGTTTAGTTATTTGCATGTGTTTTGTACACATGATTTCAGAATTGAGAGGGGCACTTTTTGGGAAGTCTCAATTGTTTCATCGTCACTTCGGCAGAAATGGGAATAATGCTCAAGTCATTGCGTGTCTGTAAAAGTGCTAATGAAGATGAGTGTTGCTCAAAGTATTGTTTTATTGTCTGCTAAAAATCATTCAACTTGCATGAAATATTTTAAGATGTTTTCTATGCTAAAGATATAAAATAAGAAATGATGTTCTACCATTTATTGTCAAATTTCAGAATAGAACAGGAGAGGCATAACAGAGAATAGAATCAAAACAAACCACTGCAATCTAGTGTCTCTGGGCTCTAGCTCTAAGATTTTCATAATTGTTCTTAGTTAAAAACTTTTGTTTATTCCAAAAGTAATCACATCTATGGGGAATTATACAAGTAAGTAAGTGAAGTCTATCAGTTTTACTCTAAACCTCTTGCCTTTTAGATATATATTTTAGGATCTCTAGACGAGTTATTTGTTTTTCTAGTAATATATTTTTAATAATTAGATTTACACTTTGCACTTAAATAAATGTATGCTCACAGATATGTTTGGCAGTTTAAGCTAAACTTTTTATTAAAATATTTGTGTTAGGTTTAACGTCTGTATGAAGCTTTAAAAACGCCGCTCTGAAAAATTGTTGCTTTTTTATTTTGCATTTCAATAATTGAAAACTCTAATATTATAGTTTATTCTGGCTGAATTACAAATAGTAGGTCTGCCATATAATTAATACCCTTCCATTTTTGTCATGATAAAATCGTGTGAAATTGGCTTCTGACATTTCTGGCTACGCAGAAGATTTGTAGTAGCCTACTTATTACTTACATAGTGTCTCTCTCTCAACAACCAGCTATGTAATGCTACATGTAACTATCTCTCAAATTGAACTGTTTTACCAGGGTAATTGTAATCTGTTAAAAAATGAGCAAATATTAGGTTTATAAAATAGCTCATATAAAAAAGATTGTTCGAAAAAATCTACACAATTATTTTCTAAACTTGTTACTTGGATAAAATGCTGTCATAATATTTACTAGACATTCTCATGGAATGTAATCAATGATGCAACTTGATCTTAGAATTACAATCGCTAAGCTTCGTTGTTAGAAATGTATAAATACAAATAGCCTTTGATATTTCACAAGTCATATCTATCTTTATAAACTGCGAAGCAAGAAAACATAATATTTAGCTGTTGACACTTCAAAGAGAGTTGTATTTTGCTATTGTGATTTAACTGAATATTTTGTTCCATGTTAGGTTCATCTTGAGATTGAATAGAATTGGTTTGCAGAAACGATCTATCGAGCAAGTATTTCTATAACATTTTGAAAATGTCGACGCAATATTTGCAGAAGCTAACAGTACGTGCAATGAAAAATTGTTCACAAACACAAAAGTTTAATTTTTTTCAATGCAGTCTATAAATCACCATGAAAAAATTATATTTTAATTCAGTAGTGTATGCGTTGAGATATTTTCTCAATAAGGAATGTTGTCATTTTATGTTTGTGAGCAGACAACTCCTTACAATATGACAACACAAAGTATGTCTTTGTACACGTTAGCATTTCTTCTTAGTCCCACTATTCAATAGACAAAAAACATGGATTATTGGAGAATTTTAGTTCCAGTCAGTAACTTATCATCACTTGGTTAGACTGGCTAAATTTATGTAGTTTATCTATTAACAGTCTACCTCAACCTTTCTGTATCTTATGTATATCGTCTTTCATTAAAATTAATAAATTTTTCTTTAGTAAAAACATATTTATTCAATAAAAAATATTTCTTTATTAATGCTTCTTTTAGTTTCTGTAATGTACTAGATTGACTAGCGAATGAACAGCTTGCTAATAAGCCAAGTAAACCATAAATATGCAGTTTTTTGTTGTTGTCAGAGTGAGCAGCATCCTCTCAAGAAGCCCTGAATATGCACTGCTGAACTCTGCCTATAGCAATAGTGTAGATCCTATCGCAAGATGACATAGGCTGTTGTTACTAAAACAAATTAGTTTTGAGTTTGACATACCCTGACTATGGTTCATGCAAACAGCTTGTTCCATGGCTAATAAAGGCAAAAAGAAGTTACGAGCTAACTTGACATGTGAGCAGCTGTGTGCTGATAATTCGCCTATGCAGAACACCTTGGTAGCTGCTTGTTTTTTGCCCTGCTTAAGCAATATATGCCAGCCAGAACACTTACAAACACTTGTTTACGGAGACAGTGTTAGGTGTTAATAAAAAATACTGACGCACCAAATCTAGCCGTTAATTTCAGCTGTCAACCACTTAGCCGTATTTGCTTTGCCAGCTATTTTTAGTTTACTAAATGACTATAGTTATTTTTTCTGTTCATTATGCTGTTACAATAGTAAAATACAGTTTACCAAATTAATGAATTACACCTATAGCACGCAGTACATAATACGAATTTGCAAAACACATTCAGTTTGTCTGTCCTATGTTTAGACCTAAATTGCAGATTGTTGACGGAGTAGTGCATATAGTGTAATTTAGACATTAGACTGTGGACCTTCAGAATTGAGAAAGTTCACTGGTATAGGCACTGAGAACGTTTAAATAGTTAAATAGTAACTTTATTTACACTGTTCAATGTCATTTAAAACCAATTAGACCATGGGACATAAACCAAAAATAGTAAAGAAAATTATGTCTATTGAAAAAAATATCTGTTTTTCATAATGCTTTTTTATGATGCACATTGGCGGGCAGAGTGTTGATGTCTGGTATAATGTGTAGGAGAATAACTTTCTTTAGACAAAGTACAAATGTAATAAAATTAAAGCAGTCGATATAAATAATTTAAACAATAAATAACTAAAACCACATTCTGCGCTTCAGCATTATGGGTGTTTAGGTGATGGCTATTTTTTCTTTATTGCTTTTTGATACAAATGGGAACCAGCTGAGAGCAAAGTGAAAAATGCACAATTCTGGTAAAAGAGTTGAACTAGAGCATGTAATGATTGTCTTGCTTTTGAGATAGTAAAGTTTACATGGCTTGAGAACCATAAATGATTGTCTGTCTGTAGGTCAAGAGGTTTAGCAGTGTAAATAGTTTTATGTTTACGTGGTTTATTTTGATAGAAAGGGCTGCGTAAAGCTTCCCTGAGAGTATAAGTTGATAGTCTGTAACTTGGCAGTAGTCAGAGGTATGGAGTTCTGTTGATAACAACGTGATGCATAATCTGTGGTATGCTATAATAGGATTTTACAAGCAAAAGAATACCAGCATTTGATGAATATTTATGGTTACCTAGCATAATTGCTTGATATCACAAGATGCAGATTTATATTAGCCAATGAATATTGATTTTTAGACGCGAATAACGTAAATTTTACTTCAAGGTTTTGGAGAATTTATATTAATCATTTCATGTTATTTAGTTAAAATTTTATATTATAATATATTATAAGTATTGCTAGTTTGCCAGAGTTTTTGAAATTGTGTATTCTATTAAAATTACATGATTCTAGGACAAAATAAATAACATCAGTGAGATGGTATATATATATATATATGAATTTAGAAAGCCATTCAAAAGATCTTTTTCTGAAAAAAAATACTGCAAATTCATTGATAGCCCTGTCCACTGTTTGACTGTTTATATATATATATATATATATATATACATATATATATATATATATATATATATATATATGTATATATATATACATATATATACATACGCGCGCACACACAACGTTCTAGTTGTTTCGTGGCAGGAAGTCAACTCTCATTGGTAATGGGATTTGTGTCCCTTGCCTAAGCTCTGAGCTGCACTGATGAGGCTTCAATAGCCGAAACAGTACTGTCTGTAGCATGAGTATATATATATATATATATATATATATATATATATATATATATATATATATATATATATATATATATATACAGTGCAGTCAGAAATTATGAGACCACCCAATAATTCTCGCCTTTGTTCAACTTTGCACCTCTGCTGGCACCTTAAGATGGCTTACATGCTTTGTGGTTAGCCTATTCACTCACTATTCAATCTGCTATATTATAATATCTCTACTACGCTATCATACTAAATGTACTGTATTCAATTAAGCAGATAACAGAAGATATCGCGGAGCAATGTTTAACTGGTAGAATAGGTATGCTACACTTTAAACTACACACGTACATTAATTAATCAAAACAATGTGTACATAAATGTGTGTAGAAGTTTACCTGTTCAGTGCCATCGGAATTAATGTATTTGACTTTCTCATAACGTAGATGATGATAAGGTAGTGACTCACTAGAACTAGAATTCTTAATTCAGTTTTTATTTTTGTTCCTTTGCCGTATGGAAAATAATAAATACTAATGCGTTCAAAGCTTTACATCGTATGCCGTATCATAGCGAATCGTCTGGGCATAAACCCAGATTACCATAATTTCTCATTGAGGAGTAAACTCTGCACACTCTCTACCAATTGTGAATCCAACTTATTCATAATGTCAAATAGACTTCGTAACGAAATCTAAAGCCTGTGTTTGTGAGTGACTTTCTTACATATATACTGCCAGCTTCTGCAAAATATGCATCAAACTTTCATAACGTTCTACAATTGATTGCCAGATTGTCTCAGCAAGCAAAATTTATTTGATTCAAAGATGAGCATAAAATATGAAAGAAAAAGTCTACAACTTGAATCACAGTAATGAAATATATATCTGTTGGAAGAGACATTTGTTAATTATTGCATTTTTTTGGTTACCTGTTTGTCGTAACAGAATTGATTTGTAAAGTAGTAAAGGTTTTTTTGTGGTTCTACATTTTTATTGAACGAGATCAGCAATGGCATTTGTGAGATTGTATAGCATCAGTTAAAAAACAATGAAAATATCAAGTAGAAACCGTGACCGCTTTTCATCTAAGTAACAAATTTCGAAAAGAATTGTGTTTTCATAAAAGTTTTTAGAAAACCTTTTAGTATGAGTAATGAAAACCAATTTGCCACTCTGCTTTCATAAGCAAAAGTTAGCTTATTAAATTAGATTAAAATAAGTTAACCACAAGTTAAGTTAGCGCTACAAAACTGACTGTTGACAAAGACACTATAAAGAGAAAGAATTTCAACTCTTCCTGTTAGTAAAAAAGTCAAAAGCCAATATCGCATGACGTTATTATGACAAGTATAAACATGCCATTATTTTTATGGTCAACTTTAAAGTTGGAACAAAGCCAAATTAAACCATAATGCTAGATTTTAAGCACACACATGAGTCTGAAAACAGCTTCGGTTTTAATAGAAATATCAGCCAAGGACCACAATATCAGATATTTCTATTCTTTAATCTCTGTTTTTGTTTATGTGAAAAACAAGGCAAGCAAGCTCATTGGCTAAGGGTATAGCAAGTTATCTAGTCACCTGTATAATTGACTAACTATGATAGCATCAGGAAAAGTTGGCAAAATATTGTGGATACATCTATCACAGTCTAATATTACAAAGCAAGACAAAGGATCGGTCATCAATATTAAATTCTTTGGCTTCAAATTATATGAAAAGAGTGCTTAGAAATTTATCATGCATGGTTTTTTCATTTCAAACTTGTTTACATGTGTATTCCCAATGATCGGCAGTTGATTTCAATAACAAAACAATAGCTAATGACGATATCAATTTTATCCAGTCTTTCAAATTATGTTGGCTGAGCATTTCAATAGAACTATCAAGTTTCAAAATATTAACAAGATGGAGCTGTTCAGTAATATTTATAGCATATATTAAGGCAGCTAAACTACTATAGGTAATTTTTTTACCACAAAACTGGATTTATTGCAGAATGATTGTGTGTTAAGATAATATTACTTTGTTTATATTAGTTGTCGTAAGGCTCGAATTAATGCTTTGTAGTTTTTTCTTTTAATATATGACTCCAATTTACCAGATTTACAAGCTAGCTGTCATGCATTACTTAACACCCACACACACACCACGCCACGCACACACACATACACATTCATGCTCAACCACACGCACACACCCGCACGCACGCACTTACACACTCACACCCACATCCACACCCACACCCATACCCACACCCACGCACACCCACATGCACGCACACGCGCACACACACCCACACCCACACACACCTACACCCACGCACACCCACACCCACACACACCCACACCCACGCACACCCACACACACCCACACCCACGTACACCCACACACACCCACACCCACGCACACCCACACACACCCACACCCACGTACACCCACACACACCCACACCCACGCACACCCACACACACCCACACGCGCACACACATACAAGTAGGCTCAGAATTACACTTACTCAGCACAGCTTACTGGTCTAATGTGTTTTAGTCACATCAGACCAGAAAGTTGTGCCGCTGCCAAAAAGGTACTTGGGTTCAAGTTAGCTTTGTGGCAGTGAAAATTGCTTATGTTGAAGCAGCTTCCTCTTACAATGCATAACAATTATACTTCTCCGCATTGGTATTTCCCATTCGTCACATTGTGTAGGGGCTGGCCAAAAACTGGCATTCATTGGACTGCTCCATCTTCAGTCAATCAATAACTTCCCTATCACAACTCCACTCAATAGCAAGTCTAATGAATTAGCTGAAATGGCTCTCAAAAGGTAGGCTTCTACACCCGTTTATGTCTGCATTGTTTAGAGTGATGGAAGTGTGTGTTTAGTTTATCTGTCAGTGTCTTTTACCAGTTTTGCTTAATATCACTACATCTCCTGCAAATCCACATTATTTAGTATCATATTTGCTGATACTATACTGTAGTAGAATTACTAGCGAGTGAAGAGGTTGCTCATAAAGCATGTAAGCCATAAGAATATAGCTCTATGCAGCTATCATAGTAAGCAACCATTCATTTCGAAGAATTTCGAATATTAGCTTTTGAAAACTGCCTAGAGATTATGGGGATTCTACTGCAAAAGGAAGGGAGTTACTAACATTACATCATAATAGTCCTGCTTTGCACTAAACATTGACCATGAACCTTTCATAAAGTTTTTTCTTAGGCCAACAGGTCAGCTAATCAGCTATGGGCTAATGATGAGGTTGTAGACACTTGGTTTTAGCACTTTGGTAGACATTGTTTTTAGCATGCAATTGGCACCGACTGCAGGTTAGATGGTCATGAATAAATCTGACTGTTAATTCAGGGGATCAAATAAGTATATTTGGCAACTTCACACATTTTCAGTTTGAATGAGAACTGAAACTGCTTTACTCTGTCAGTTATCTATATATAAATCTTAGTGTTATTTTATCATCTTTTCTTGTCATTCGTTTAGTTTCAGCAGTTTAAATCTAGCAAAAAAAAACTACTTCACCGGAGTTGAACTCGGAACCACCATCTCTGCAGGCAGGCATGCTACCCAATACACTTCACTTTCCTGCCCTGTTCATGTTATGCAATATATAGGAACTCAGTTGGCTAAATTTTTAGATTGGCTTAGATTCACTGATGTGAAATGACTCCACTAAGGAAGTGTTGCTCTGTGATGCTCTCTATTGTTTTCTCCATAACCTAATGGTTAAGTAGCGCTAAGCGAAATGCTCACATGAGCTATAATAGCAAATGAAAACAGCATTTATAGACAAGACATAATCACAATTGCAACAATTACACAACAGCAATTACAGAGTAAATAATTCAACGATAAAGCATAAAATATAATATACAAAAATGCGACTTACCTTTTGCTTCCTTAGCATTCACCTTTGAACAAATGGTTAGGCTTTAACTTTGTGTAGAATACGTGTCGACAATAAAATGACAAAGTATAAATTTATAAAGATATTTGCATCTGGTCTGATGTGTTGCAAATTGCTAACTGATTGAGCAGACTGAAACTATCGCCGGCAGCAAAATGGGACATAGGTGCTGTCACACTTCTACTGGCTCCACCAGAAAACATCCCATGTCAGGGCACCAATTAAAACTCAGATATTCGAAAGAACAGAGGAAGCAAGAGCCCAGCAATGACAGGTCAAGCATGCAGCAACTGTCCAACTATGTGAGCTGACAAGAACTCCTTGCTGATCACAGTATCCAGAACTAATATTGAATATGTGAACTCATTTTATTGTTTTAAAGGCTGAGTCAGCAGTAGACAGCAGGTGGCATATAACATGAAAACTAAATGAAACCACAGGCAAGAGCTAGAAAAACAGGCCAGAATAAAAAAGTCACTCCACAATAATTGAGCCCACAACTATGCAGCACAATTACAACCACCTGCACATATTTATGCAGCTTACTATTGATTACTACTAGCAAGCCTTAAGTTATGCTTGATGCGTATTGTAATGATATAGGCAATCAATGATTATAAACAGTCTGTCACTAGACATCTTTGGAAAAGGCTTTTATTATAATAAAACTTTGGACAAGCTGAAGCTAGCAACTAAGTTAGTCAAATTCATTGGGTAAAGAAACTTAGACAATGGCACGAAAATTTAGCAACTAGTGCTAAGCTTCTTTGTAGAAAAGTCTTTTCTTATTCTTGCCAAAACGGGCATTTGGATAAAGCCATCATTAACATAACAAACATTCAAAGAAACTAATGCACTTTATCTAATGTGCATTGCTTGTGTATGCATTTGCAAGGAGCTAGAGCGCTAGTAAGTACTTGTATTGAGTCTATATCTATAATACAAATGAACAACGGAGTAGCGATTTGGTAAAATAGGGAATATTTCTACTTGGGTAACATTTTATTGCATGACCAGACTCCTGTGGCAAATCTTTTCTTTGACCAGTCTATTCAGCTGCTTCATTTAAGGAGTAAACCTCTGCGTTTCATTTGTAGACTTGTAGCACAGTTTACTGATAGAGTAGAACTTTCTCATTATTAACTTCACAAACACCCTCCACTTATATATTTCTATAGTAAACTTTGTACATGGTCTGATTAATTAACGCTTTTGAACAAAAACAAGGTTGCTATATTCAAAGTCATAAATCTGCTTAAAACTTTACTCGAGAAAGCGATTAAATAAGTGAATGCCCTTGTTTGTTTTACATTTATGTTTTTTCTTAATGCTGCACTTGTGGAAACTTTCAAAATAGGCAAAGTGTTTTTGCTCGAGGCATAGGTAATTAGCTTTTGCTAACCAGTGAGCATAGGCGGTAGCTGATAGTTTTTGGTTCACAATTCCCTAATCACATCAATAAAGAAAAGCTATGTTACAAGTAAACCTTAAAGTTAATTACAGTCAAACATGGATAACTCGGCCACGGATAGCTCGAAAACATGGTTAATTCGAACGGTTTCTTTGGTCCGTTCCCACGTAATGATAAATTGCTATAGATAACTCGAACTCAACACTGTTAATTCGAACTGTTTTTTTGCCCAACGGCTACCGAAACGGTTGTTATCGCTTTAGAAAATCACTTTATTCAAAGCCATAGAGGTAAACCTCATCTTTTCGTAATTCTTAAGTGTTGTTATTACCACCATCGGCAAAATAATTTTGTCAACGACTTTTCTAAAGGTTTGGTCAAATTTGATTTATACTGCTATACGATTAATAGCATGGGCTTGCCGGGTCACGCGCGCAAGGATTTTCGCCACGCACATACAAAACAAAAACAGCATGTTGTTTTGTATGTGCGTGGCGAAAATCCTTGAGTGCGTGACCCGGCTAGCCCGTGACGAATAGTTTTCCGACGTTGATTCCGTGTTGAATCAACGTCGGAGTGTTGAATGTTTAAAACGTCTTAAAATTGTTTTTATTAAACGTATACGTTGTCATAGCTAAAAAACTATTCATCGTTTGACCTAAACACAGAATACGTGTGTACATTCAATAACTATCCATTCAAAAAGCGTGAGTGATATACAATGTACCGTTAAACCTCGTAAAACTTTTAATTGAACTGCCTCGGAGTGTTGCTCTTAACGAATCCCAGGTAAAGTAAGGGATTTTTCTTTGGTAACTTTTTCTTGAAGTTGCATAAACTTCAAGAAAACTCGGCAAAATTGATCGTGGGTAAAACGCTCAAAAGAAAAAGATGTCTTTTCTTTTGAGCATTTCAACAACGATCAAGTTTTGCCAATGTCAATCTAAAAAAGCGTCCTGGCAATAACATCACCTCAAACAACAAACCAATCTCAAGTGATAGAAAAATCTCTATACTTTTTGATAAAAACGTTTTAAACTTTACATTAGAAGCATTTAATTCGAAACAAGCCATTTGTGCTTTTGATTTATATTATAGTTTGCATATGTACATGTATCTACTAATAAATAAGTAAATACATGGACTTGTGACAGTGCTCTGATAACTTGAATGCTCTGATAATTCGAACACTTTTGCTCGGTCCCTTGAAGTTCGAGTTATCCATGTTTGACTGTATATTGATTTAACATAAATGTAAATTTCTTACTGTTCATTCAAAGCTTTCATAACATTGTCTCATTTATTTTTAAATATTCATAAATATAACAGTATATCAATCAATTTATTTAAAATACTTCATCATATTAAACAGAAAGGTGGTTTAAATAGCTGTCTCAAAAGGTAATTTAGTATTTTCTGATTGCGTTGACAGGCTGTACCTGCTGTTCCTCTTTCACTCACAACTGTTGCATGATAGCATCGCACTACTCCAAGCAAAGACTATCTGGCAGTGCAGTGGTAAACAGTCAGAGTACACTTACCTTGATTGTCAGACAGACAGAAGCCTCACTGATGGATGCTACTACCTGATCCACTTTGCACAATACAGACCTTGTAATGAGGTTTGTGATGGAGTAGAAGTTGGGTCTAGAGATGAGGAGAGATGTAATTCTGACTGTCCAAGTACGTGGTTTAGTAGTCAGCCCATTTTACTACATTAGTAAAATATGGCAGCTGGAAGGTTGATTAATTTTTATGACAAATTTTAAAAAACTGAAAGTAATATTAGAGTACTGACAGGTTACAAATTTCTCATCATCTGTATATATGTGTTAATAGTGTTTAAATAAATTCATCATTCTGCTTTCTCTTACATCGGTATACTTTATATGGTTCCTATCTTTTGTCTTACTCACAACTCAAAGCATGTATAGCACATTATAAAACTCTATCAAAGTTGTACCAAAGAATCCATCTCAAAACGTTGTTTATCATGATCAATTCTTGACTGTGAAACTTTCATAAAAACAAACTTTTCTATCTACATGTCAGGTCATTCCGCCAAACCTTTCATAGCTGTCATCTAATAGGCTTTGTTAAAGAAGTTATAATAGATTGTGTTCCTAATATTATCATAATTTCCCTAATTGAACGCCACCTCTACTTGAACGCTACCTCTATTTGACTGCCGCTACGCGAGAAAGGTTAAAAAATAGAGTGCCACCCTTTATGTAAACGACACCTTCATTCGTATGAAACTTTGACATTCCTTGATCTTTACAACTCCATAATAGCAAGTGATCAGTAGAAAAGTTTCCACAAAAATGTATTAATAATAAATTGTTTACCTCAATAACAATTAATTAACTTGTTGTTCAACTCCAAGGATTTTCGTTTTTGTTAGTAAAACTTTGAAAGTAACACCATAGATACAATTAATAACTGTCAGGCTAATTTTAGTTCCTTGTTTAACACAGCCTTGATACTTTGGAGTACATCTGTTTAAAAAATGGTTTAAATTTATGATGGTATATTAATGAATAGTTTTAGGCTAAAAATTGTGCTTATTATTACAGGTATTTGTGCAAAATGGTTAGCGTAAAAGATTTGCTTAAAAAAAAACGTTTTGCCACTTACATGTATATTGATTAAGGCGGCAGTGCAAAAAAGGAGGCGAGGTAAGAAAACATGGTGGAAAGTGTTGGACAACCGGAAAATGTTTGTTTCATAAAAAGCAACAATCGGAACACAACTGGCCGAACAAACAATGCAAACATTTTTGATTTAAAAACAAAGATGTTAATTCTCGTTTCTGCAGGCATTGTAAGTATGGTTTATTTATGATTTTTTTTTCATGACTATATATTCGAAGTAATTGATAGATTATTTTCATGTCACTTATAAATTTGAAGATTAATAGTATATTTTTTGATAGCATCATTACGGTATTCTGATTTCACAATGTATCGACACTCGTAACTCCTCTCCTATTGGACATAAAAGTTAGTTTTTTTGCTGCAAATGGTAGGCAACATATCAATGAGTGCAATGACCTTTTATGCAAAATTTGTAAATATAGATATAAAAAATGTCTTCTACTTCACAATGCGATAAAAATGTATGATTTTTGTCGCATTGTAAACTTGTATGATTAGAGACTGCCAGCAATATCTAATCTCCAACAAACTCCAGCAAATTGCGAAGCAGGACACAGGCTATAATGTCGTCACAGGTTAGTTGAAAGCAATAGATAAAAATACAGAGGGTAGATATATATCTCAACTTTTCCATGCACCTTTATTAAGAGATCTTTCAAAAATTGAAGGGGAGTTAGCAGATTTATAGCACACAAAATTGATTAATATTGCTCTACCGGAAAGGGCAAACAAAATATATGCGACATTTCCTTCGCTCGTAAAAAGGCTAAATTTATTTTCCCAAAATTTCTGTTGAGCTATTTGAACAATACAACTTTACCCTTTATTTAAACACCACTTATATTTTACGAGCTCTATAGAGTAAGTGTTGAAAAATAGAGCTCGATGGCATTCATTACAGGTTTTATGGGAACTTTTTAGATTGCTCCAGAATAAAATTTACGCAACATTGAACGTCAATGGAATATTTCTATATGCATTGTAGGTACATGGTAGCATGTTACTTATTGAGATCATACATCGCATGATGATTTCAAATTCTTTACTGTATTAACTTTTATAGATCATGAAAGATTTGTTTGCTCTTTTTTGCTTAAAATGTGTTTAGCAGCTCCTATAAAAGAAACTAACACAAAAAAATAAGCAGAATGGTAAAATTGTCTATTTCAGGATACCTTAACAACTACTGTCAAACCAAAAATCTTAAAGCTTTGACTGCAATTCAGCCGATGCAAAGTTTCAGCATGACGACGCTAAACCAAGGAGTTTCCTCGGCTACTCAGATGAACAACTTTAACAGAGTACAGATAGTGTTTATGGTTACACTGATATTTATTGGAAGTCTATTACTGTTTTTAACTATTGTCACAGTTGTGTTCTGTCTACAGCGTCAGAGAAGATCCAGGCTTTTGCTTCAGGACAATGCCAAACTGCAAACTAACAAAGCAGGTCAGTAATGAGTTTATCATTCATAGTTTAGCTCATTAATTAACTTACCTTTACGCACTCATTAAAGAGAGTGATGAGAGTTCTTCCGTTGCTTTTACTCATACTAGTCATTCAGAATAAATAAATGATAGATTAACCATTAATATAGACATTATTAGAGAATATCAAAGTGAAAAGGATAATTTTGCATGGGTATATTGAGTACTAATCTGTGCATATAACTTGAAATAGCAAATTAATATGTATGTGGTGTGATCGTATCTGTACAAGTAGTTATCGTAAACCATAAAATGGCGTGTTTAGAATTTAGCTTACATGATTATATAAAACATAATTTTACGGCTGTTTAGTTTTCATATTTATAATCAGAACAAAGTCAGGATTGATTTAGTGTATAATTTATTGCTATGTCCAAATTAAAAATTAGTAACAATGTTGTAAAAGAGAAATTTCATCTTCCAACAAGTGGATCTAGTGTATTTCGCATGCCACTATAATAGAAAACATTAAAAGGTTTTTTTAACAAACATAAAACCTACATGCAAAATTTGTAATTAAAACACAACCAATTTTCTTAGTTTACAAGTATAAATGAAATTGCAATAGCTAGCAAATTACCACAGAATCTTTTTTGTAAATGTTTTAGATTAAAGGAGAAAATTTTATAAGTAGTACTATTACCCTTTCACCAAAGGCTTGTAAGATTTACCTTGTTATTTTCTAGTGACTCATGAGGAATTTGGAGAAACCTGCAGTTTGCATCTACAGCTTTCAACAGGTATACAAGAGCATTATGCTTTAACAATAAGCTTTAGCATCCACTTACCTTCAGTGTAAATTTATTTACAACATATGTACTTACCTTCAGTGTACATCTATTTACGACATGTACTTTTCATCAGTGTAGATCTATTTGTAACATACACTTTCCTTCAGTGCATATATATTTATAGCATATGCTTACCATCAGTGTACATCTAGTTCCAACATACACCTACGCTAAGTGCACATCTATTTATAACATACACTTACCTTCATTGTACATACATTTATTACATACGCTTAGTTCCAAGTACATCTATTTATAACATACATTTACTTCCAAAGTACATTTATTTATAACATACACTTACTTTGAGTGTACATTTATTTAAAACATACCCTTACATACAGGAACATCTATTTATAACATACACATACCTTCACTGTACATCTGCTTATAACCTATGTTTACTTTCAGTGTATATCTATTTATAACATAAACTTACCTCGAACCAGTATATGCCTATTTCTGACAACTACGTAAGAACCTACTCAAATTGTTATCAGCGTTACGGCAAAGCGCTGGGACCAGGGTTGTAGCGATAGGCCTCCTGATCACCATGGTCGGGGGGCAGTGCCTTCAAAACATCGAAGGCCCAGCAATCGGTAAAGAATGCGGGTTACCAAGAAGAAAATGAGAGACCAAGAAAATCGTGAAAGAGAAACCAAGCATAGAACAAAGGGAAAGGGGTGGAGCCTAAAACAAAAGTAAAACTATAAAAGGAAGAAGATTTGATCGTTTTAGCATAGTGGTATGCGCACACTCACCGCATGCTTTTAAAGTGATCTATTGCCTGTTGTGCATGTAAATTAATATATTTATTTAGTAAATATATATTTCATTGGCACTTAACACTCTGTGTTGTTTGACTGCCTTGTGGAGGATAAAAGGAACTGGCAGTTTCCTTTACACCATGTTGTTATTGACCGTCATGAGTGATTAAAAACTTTTATTAGAAAAACTCATAACAATGGCCTCCCTAAGCACTTTTCATAGAGATTCTGAGAGTGTTGTTTTAAGGGTAAACCTGTCTGCGTCACTGTTCATTTCATGAGTATTTAAAATTTTATCTTTACCAGCTGATGTCATTTTTCTTAATGTTAACGTTAGCCAAATTTTTTGATATTATCTTGCAGGTTATCCGGTACAAGCGATTGGAGATCCTGATCATAAAATGAAAAATGAAAACTCGGAAAATGAGTATGAGGTCATGATGGTTGCTTATGTGTAAGCACTTTAACCAGAATAATAAGTTACCGCGGAGTCTTCAGAGTATCTCTATCAGTTTTACTTCACTAACTGAACTCCCCTTTTTTGTTTTATATATCAAAGAACATTCACGTTTCAAATTTTCTGTCAACGAAATCATGTTAATAGTGCGTATATTTTCAACTCAATACGCCATTACATTTACACTGATGACATTTTATGACAAACTTCCATAGAGAAATTTGGTTTAAAATCATTTCAAACATTTTACTAAGCAATTACAAAGTTGCTATTCTTTTGGGCACATTCATCAATTTTATCTTTTTTTCCACATCTTGGTTTTTATTTTTGTTATTTGCCTAAATAATAACAAAACTTTTAAAAAAGATAAAACGTTGTGGGCTAGGGAGACAAAGGGTATTTGGTAACAACACCTTTGAATGATCTATAACATGTATTATAATTTTATATGTATGTAATTATTATATATATGTATCCAAGTTCAATCATTATGTAATCTTGCTAAAACCCTCTACCCTACACTAAAAACGTAACAAAGGCTGTAAATTAAATGTTTTATAAAAGCATGCTTTATGCAGGCTATACACTCGAGACATTTAGTTTAGTAGCCCAACAATCCATCACCTATCACAATCCAATATCTTATATCCAGTTTTCATTCTGCACATTTCGTAGTCGTTATCATCTCAACCTTTTCCTGTGTTAATCAATTGTCTTTTGCAATCGCAGAATGAGCTTTTTTATAAATTAATAAATCTGTAGAGGAAACTGTTGGTCCCCTTTGCTGCTCCACAAAAATCAAAGCCACCGGGTGCAAAGCAATAAGACAAATATATATTTTTGCAATACATATCAACTAGCTGTACAACCCAGCGCTGCCAGCGTAATAAAAAAGTATTTGGGCAAAAAATTATGTTTATGTAACATATAACAACTTATGCAATTCTAACTTTTAAACTACATATCATGACAAAAGTGTTTTGTGTAATTAAAATACATTAAGAGAAAGCAAAAACAACTGCAAAGGTTTTCGAACTTTGTCAAACAACTCTCAAACTTCATATCATGAGGAAAATGTTTTGTGCAAGCCGAATAAATAAAAAAATAGAATGACTATAAAAAGGTTAAGATGTAAATGTAAATTAATTAGCAAGTAATAGCTAAATTAAGTCAATTTTGCTACAATTACAATAAAAGATGATTGGGTAATGATAAAATTAATAAGAACCAAAAAAGAACAAAATAAAATTCCTGAATATGAAGAATTAAAAATCACAATTCTTGCATAGAAGTCTGTGTAGAAAAAGGTTCATGTTCCACCAGAAGCTGTCTATCAAAACATTGAATATGATGATACTGGTACCTCTCGATACCGGTACAAATGTAAAAATGAGATATCATACTGTTTTTGTCTGACTGAACAGAGAGGATCAGCATACAACAAGGATGTTGCCACGCAGCACCAAGCTGCTAAAATGGCACACCAACCTCCCCCTTGCCATCAACCTTTACCACCAAGGCATTACACGCCCATAGCAGAATGCCGTCACAAATCTCGTGGCAGTCCCTACTGCCAACCTGTAAGCAAACCAAATCAGCAGCCTTGCTGCGACACAATGGACTCTCAAGTCCGATCTCCACAGCGCAGATTGCTTGTCAGTAAAGCACAGCAATATACACAATCAGCTCACTTGCTCTCTCACGGAGGCTTCTGCCAATCATCTGACTCATAACAGTTTATATAGCAAGACCTGTTAGTCCCTCGGCTTTCTTGTGAGAAGCCAAAATCTCAAAGCTCTGACTTCCTTAGAAAGTCAGCTCCGCCTTTACCGGCTAGTCACTGGGAGGCCTCGAATGTTTACATAATATCCCACATCTCCCCCAGCATCTTACAAAGCTCACAAAAAAGATGCATCGGTCTTGAGCGACTAGCCCTCATAATCATCCAAATAGGCAGAACACAATTATGACTGTCTAAGCGGTTCAGGCTGCTCAAGCAGTCTGTCCATCTCGATCGCCAGCCTGTCTGCATTAGCCTCGGGTTTGACTTCCTCAGCTAGCAGCTGTGCTCTGTTGCCTTCCTGATTTTCTGCTGTCTTGCCATTGGCCTCACTTAGAAGGCTAACAGGCAATACACGGTCAATAGCCAGCTCCACCCAGTGGCATATTAACAGCGTCCGCTTCCAAGAAGTGGTTGCCACCTAAACCCAATGGTGAGATCGAATGTTACGGGAAGTCTATGGCTCACATGGCCAGTACCTAAGTCATTGCCTCACATCTCTTACATGCCTAGGCATGCCATTCACACACGCTGTGCACTTAGAGATGACGCTACCAACCTGATCTAGCATCCACTGTTTTTTGCAAGGTATAGGTATGGTTTCACCCACACTTCATCGCCCACACTGAAACAGCTCTCAACATCTTTTTCTGATGCCCTACTGGTGATATGAATAGGCACTTGCCATTAGTATCAAAACAGCACATCCGAAGGAACAGATGACTCCTCCGTCTCCTTCCGAGGCATCACGTTAAACCAAAAGTCGCCTTCTCCGGGGTCATCCCACCCCTTTCGGCAATCCCATTGATTGTCAGATAATTTCTCTCAATTATTGCATTACCACCAGGGGCGTGAGCGGTTGCGTGTCGGCAAACTGATGAACAGCTGCCGACTTGAACACCGCTGAGTTGTCCAGCATCAACCTATAACATGGCCCACGCTTAACCAAGTTGCTAAACAGCTGAGTCGCTATCTGTGCTGCATACTCAGTTTGCAGCCTACGCCAGATTTCAAACCGTGACAGGCCACAGTCTACCATTGACAGAAAAGGACTGTCACGATAATGAGTCACATCAATAGCAACTCTGCACCTATTCTTTTCTACAGGCAAATCTCCACTGGGCACAATAATTCTCTGGCATGCCTCGCACTCAGCCAGTTTAGTCTTTATCTGTTAACGTGACAGATCTTTACAATTCTTTCGCCTAAGGCAAAGCATCCTGTCCACTCCAAAATGATGCAGCAAATGTGCTGCCCAAATGGCACCTTGAAGATTTTCACTACTGAAAACTGCAGCTGGCAACTCAGCTACTACACAGTCAGCTTTTCGGTAATCTAGCCACCACATTGGTACATTGGTCATTTGATAAGCTTTATTCATTACAGAAAGAAAAAAGTGAACAGACACTGCCAATTCATACTCGGCTATCATGTCACGGATCCCCCAAACAATGCTTCACAAGCATCTTTGCAACACCCTTTATTTGGACACAGTTTCGTCTATCAATGGTGTTGGCTACCAGTTGAAAACCGTAAGCGAATCAATGGCCAACGTAAAAGTTTAGAACTCCATTCCAATTAATCAATTGATCACCCGAACAACTGCCTTAAACTCAGCAATATGGATGGGCTGATGGTCAAATTGCTTTCGGAGCCATGAAGCGTACTCTACAATGTTGTCATTGACCTCCAAGACCACGCCCATGCCATGTAAAAGTTTAGAACTCCAACCCAATTAATCAATTGATCACCCGAACAACTGCCTTAAACTCAGCAACATGGATGCGCTGATGGTCAAACTGCTTTCGGAGCCATGAAGCGTACTCTACAATGTTGTCATTGACCTCCAAGGCAATTTCCATGCCAAGGGAGCTTGCAACAGTCCACACTGTAACAGAACCATGAAGGTTCACTCCTCAAACTCATTTGACTGGGTCCTCGCGGCAGGCACTTGCCAAGAGCTCACCAGCCAGACTGCTAACTGTCTTTCCGACAGGAGAGTCCTGAGCTCTACCGCAGCCTAGCCGTTTTAGAAAACTGCAATGTGAATGCAGCCACCTTGCTACAGAGTAATGGCCAACCAGTCAGCCACATATTGAAAACAGCTTTGTCGTTGTGAGTGCTGATGGCTCAAAATTGTGCTATGAAAGATCTGTTCCTCTCAACAGCTGCATATGTCCATTGGAATCTTTCTGCAAATAACATCCAGGAACCGGCTTCCATTTGAGGCCTCAGGTTTCTTTTTCTCAAGCCCATACCTAACCAAGGGGTCTCTCAACTCTTGAGCGCTTAGTACGGACTCTTGAACTACTACATCATCGATATAGTGATCAGTACCATGCTGAACACATTCGTCGAAAGACAGAACTTTTTTAAGGATTGAGATTAGGATTTTTAGTAGGCATGACAAACCAAAATTTGGTCGAGGTTATGGTTAGTGCTCACCCTTGTACCTCACGAATTGTTACTTTCACAGGTACTTGGGAATTTGGATCTGCAGGTATGCAGACTTAAGGTCTACCTCTTTCAGCTTGCCTCGCTGTTGCTGCTATTTCCTAATCTTATTAGCGCACAATGCCACCACGTCATCACCAGTATACCACTCGTCAAATGCATTCAGCTCACGGTAATTCATGACTGGGCACACTTTGTTTTTTGTTGGCTGAACTACTGCCAGCAGTAGAATGATGCATTCCACAGTAAATGCAGTAGTGCAAGCCTAGAATGTTTGCATAATATTCCACAGCAAGATAATGTCGACACTCTTCCCACGGAGTCAATATAATTGTCCGTGTGAGAAGAATGGGTCTTGACGCCAGATATAGTAATTGAACCTTACAAAAACTATTTCGTAACAGGAACATCGTAGCGGGTGGCTACATTGGTAAAACAATTAGCGTGCGCTACAACTGTAACTAGAATGATACACATATCCACATACTCGGAGAAATATATATACTAGTCATGCTGCCCAGTGTTGCCTGGGTATTAATATCAACTTTTAAACAATGAGAAGTGATGAGAGTTGCCTACCACTTGCTATTAGTCTGGCACATTGCCAATGAAAGTGGTAATAAAAATCAGCTTTTAAACAATGGGAAGTGATAGGAGTTTCCTACCACTTGCTATTAACCTGGCATATTTCTAAACGGAAATAGTATTAAAATCAACTTATGAACAATGATAAATAATGGGAGTTGACTGCCACTTACTATTAGCCTGGCACACTGCCAATGAAAAATTCCAGTAGGCTAGTTAATAAGCACTAGGCTTGTAATGACAGTACAACATGACATTGCATCAACATTGTCCAGCTACAATTTTTGTATTATATTTCCTTTGCAATTTTTATTGGCTAGAAAAAAGGATATCGTTGTATTTTATATGGGTCATCCTAATGAGTAACAAACAAAACGTTGCATATGAATGTCAAACAGACACACCCAAGGTACAGTTTGCTATGTTCTAGATAGAAATGACTATCAGAGCATATTATAGCTGGGAGTGAAAAAAATCTAGCAGGGCACACAATCTCCATGGCAAGCAAAACAGGATACAGTAATACTTCAACTTACGAGTGCCCCAACGTACGAGAAACTTGAGATATGAGCAAGCTTTTAAGCAAGTTTTTGCACTAACATACGAGCCATGTTTAAGATATGAGCACGTGAGTCAGTTGCCAAGTATGCCGGATGTGTTTTATGAGAACAGCATCACTCTGTATTTTTTAACTGCTCGGATTATACTTTTGTACCGTGTTTTTGTGAGCGATTTTCATTGCAGAATTATGTGAATTAAAAGTACTGTGCGTAGGCCAAAAGTGTGCTAGTAAAATGAAAGATAATGCAAAGAAAAAGCCAATAATAACAATTGATATTAAACAGAAAATTATTGAAAAATATGCAAAATGTCTATGTGTGATTGAGCTAGCACAACAATATGAGAAAAATATATCCACAATTATCAAACAGAAGGATTATATTCAGGGCATTTAGTTTGCAAAAGGACTAACCATAGTTTCTAAACGACGCAGCAATCTTCACGACCGCTGATGGAGAGACTGCTCAGGCATGGGATAAAAGATAAACAAATTGGTCGGTGACAGCATAACCAAAACGATGCTATGTGAAAAGGCCGGTTCTGCCTATCAAAACTATAAAAATAGACATTCGGACAAGTTGGCTAGTGGTCGTGCGTTAACCCACTGTGACGACACCTGAGTTCATCCTAATCGCAACATGTTGAAAGGGCGACAAAGGCAAACGCCTTTAGATAGGTTTATCTTAAAACGGCCGGCTAGTCGTGACAGCGGAACAAAGGAAAAGTTAGCTAACCAGCGAGAAACTTTAAACTATGAACGCCGAAGAAACTTCAATTACGCTAATTAAGTTAAAAATGAAAGTTTGCTTTTAGGTTTGCTTCTAAGTTTGTCTTTTAAGACTTTGATGAAATCTAAATTTATCAAAGTCAGCTGTTGTAATGAAGGATAACTTATATTTCCCTCTCTGGCAAACGCTAGCATTAGCTGCTATTGTATGTACGTAGGCCTATTTAATTTTACATTGTAGTTAATCACATTTCCTTGCATTATTTTTTTTGTTGCTTTTTGAAAGCATGTGGTAAATTAGGACGATAACCAACACGTTCTTTTTGTTACAATATCTGGTTTTGAGTGTTTTATTTGCATTTTTAGAGTATGGAAACTAATCGATATATATTTGACTGCTCTATATACAAATAAACTGCACCAAAATGCGAGTAAATTGACAAACGAGCTCAGTCTTGGAACGTATTAAGCTCGTAAGTCGAAGTATGACTGTAGCTGGAAGGACACACATACACACATACTTTGAGAAATATACATGTATATATATATTATATAAAATATATATAATACATATATATATATACATGTATATATATATACATATATATATATATATATATATATATATATATATATATATATATATATATATATAGATACATGTGTTTTAGTGCGGTCACACACAAGAGAACAACAAGCAACAGACCGCTAGCGATCTCTAATCTCTTGTCTGTCCTTGCCTCCTTATATATGAGTTTTGTCTCCTGCTGGTTCCGCCTCAGTGGTACATCGCTCTTCTCTTAGTCTTGGGTCTACCTTGGCTGCTATTACTTTGAGTAATACCTCAACTGTGGCTCAACTAATAACCTTCAGTTTACATTTATTTATAACATACATTTACCTTCAAAGTTAGCCTGTCTTGACAAGCTGTTGTTTTTGCGTAGTTGTCCCCCCGTCAAGCGGCGAGCAACAACAGCTTGTCACAAGACATACTGCACCTGATGCATCAGCTGCACTTATAAGGAGTTGTTCTCTTCCGTCTACACAACTTGGCTGCAATGTTATTCCGGTCGCTCCATTGGTAATCATAAAGGATTTCACGCAAAAATTTATGTAGAAAAATTAAGATAAGAACGTTTAACTGGCGACCCCTCTCTGCAGTAAACTTTATTAGAATTTGAGAACTTAGGCAACAACAGCGACTAAACATGTCGTTATTTGTGCGCTCAGTCAGTTTTATTTCTATTTTTGTATCAGTCAGTTTTATTTGTTCTTATGGATTTTATTTTAAGTTTATTTTATTCTTAAGTTCTACTAAAGTTTATCACAAAAAACTGGTCTTTGGTTAAACGTTGTAATCTTGTTTTTTTTTTACATAAATTTTTGCGTGAAATCTGTTATGATTACCATTGGAGCGACCGACATAACATCGCGGCCAAGCCTCGTAGACGGAAGAGAACAACTCCCTATAAGTGCAGCTGATGCATCAGGTGCAGTACGTCTTGTGGCAAGCTGTTGTTGCTCACCGCTCGACGGGGGGACAACTACGCAAAAACAACAGCTTGTCAAGACAGGCTACTTCAAAGTATAAATATTTAGAAGCTACACTTAGCTTTAGGGTACACCTATTTATAACACACGCCTACCTAACCTTATGTTTCTAATTCATACATGATTTAATGATTATAATAATTATTTAAATATTACAGTACGATTAGTAAATTAATGGTAATCACTGGCATTCTTGACTTGTGACTTCAACTTCAGTTTCTAAACATACTGATAAAGACTGTTCCTTTGGTCACACCTCATGGATCTTCTAAGAGACCAATGAAAATTAGTTTTAGCAATTAATGTTAAAAATGATATAAAAGCAGTTACGCGGAAAATCAAAGTTTTATGCATGGTTAGTTTCAGATTAAACAAGTTTTATAAAAAAAACTGTTTTTTCAACTTGCTGGGTGGAGTCTTTTGTGTTTCAAATGTCACAAAAGAGGAGCTAATCATCTGACCAGCACTGCCTCCACTGTAGGTTACAAAAATAACACTTTTAAACAAAATCGTCATTTTATATACATTTTAATGGCACAACCAATTAAAAAAGTCCTCACTGGCCTCTTTACTCGACCTGAACTTATGCAGATAATATGATTTTCTAGTACACGTTGAGATAAACTGAATGAAGTAGGATTCATAGCTGCTGTTTGTTACTGGAAAATAATCTCCAAATTGTGATGAACAAACGAAAAAGCTTGCAAGTTCATATTGAAGCATCTAGCCTCCAGTTTATACCACAGAAGGTAGAACCGTATTATGGAAGTTCACTCTGTCCCATCTTATTTTACTAAAGCTCACGCAATCTCTCGTCGCCTATTCAAGGGGACACCTGATGAGACACTGTCTCATCACTCAATCAAAGCCAATATTTTAAAGTATACTACATTGTTAACAAGTCAGATGAGACATGTAAACGCAAATTATATATGGAAATGTCCCAAAAGGATGAATTGTTGTGAAGCAATGAGGAAATATCACTCATATCTTATCTATTCACAGTCCTGTCACAACTCAATTGCCATATCTGCTCAACATTACGCTGTGGTCATGCTCTGATAATTTGCGAAAAATTCAAATGCCAAGGTTCAAGCTTTTTGGCATGTAAGATGCGGGTACTTATCCAAAGCGCTCTGTGTGGTCTGCACCATGCAAAAGTAGGTCATGTTCTATTGATTAACTTGTGACCAACACAACACAAAGCTTTCATGCAGCAAAAATTTGCAATAATGGCACATCTACCTTTTTGACAGTCTCTACTTGCTAACACCTGGGCTCAAGTAAATAACCACTCAGCAACCTCCACTCATAGCCTTGCAATGCTTTTGGCCATGGTTAATTTGTTTAATCATTGCAAATAACAAATACATTTCAGTCTATGAATCTGAGCAGGAACAAATATTATTACAACAAATTATTCTGTGATATTTCCAGCTAGATTGCAAACTTTCTTTACTCTACAACAATGGTCTAAGTTCAGTTTGTATTGACAGTAACAACTTTCTGGAAGAGAAGAATGAAGGCATTTACATTAGAATTTTTTATATTTGTGAAGAGATTAAAAACAAAATCACATGTTAAGTTACATAAAACAAAATGGCTGGCATCATGGGAAAGCTTCTAACACATGATTGTTTTTTCATTTGACACCTGCTGCAAAGTGTAAGGAGGTGTTACGGTAGTCAGGACAGCATGGACTACGGTAAAAACACATAATGATTATTTCATTTAACTTAATTACTTCATTCATTTTCAATTCCTTTTGCGTCACAGGTCTTGAGATGCTATAACTACATTGGAGTGTTAAGTAACTAATAGGCGCTCTGTAGTGTTGTATCTAAGGATTGAAATTTATTCAATTACTAGCTGCATTTTCCGCCTACGGGTACAGATTCACGAACAGCAAAAGGTTTATTGAAAGCTATCTTTCATACTGTAAAACGACTCCAAATATGAAGTAAAGGGAAATTGTTGCCCTGATTCGAGCATGCATATGCAGTCATAAGTGTCAATAATGTTGGAGAGAACAATGGAAATCTTAAATGGAGTTTACAGCTAGTCTGCAATGAATCAGTCTTAAACTAATCAAATTTTTAACAGGAAACTTACAATAAATGTGACATTGCAAGGCAAACTGAAGTTTTTCAAGCTAGCAGTATTGAAAAATGTTGCATGTGTTAAAAAGTTCTACAAAATATTTTGCTATTACCAGCATGTATTGAATTGGGACTTCTACATGCTTAAAACACTAGTCATGGCTCACCAGTTTTTTGTCTATGCTCTGTGTTTTGACATGGTATATACAAGCAGTGTTGCAGTAATGCAGTTTTGTTGATAAAATGTATATGTATAACAGCTCAGACAGCATGATCTCAAAGCAGATACAGCATTAGCACATTACAATAATAAAATGTAACAGCAGCATGATAGCCTTTTTATAAGTTACAATAAGGAAAACAAATGCATGAAAGTATTGCAGTGGACTGTATGAGACAAGCCAAGCCGAAACGAACCGAGCCAAGCCAAGCCAAGCCGAACCAAAGCCGAGCCGAGCCGAGCCAAGCCAAGCCAAGTCCAGTTCAACCAAGTGGAACAAAAAGCAGAGTTTCTCGCTATATAAACACAAACGTTTACAGCTAGATAGAAAAGCTGTTCTGCGCCTGAATCTTTGCTTTCTGCAAGCTTTTGACAGTAACCATTTGTGAACGAATCAAAATGTATATACACTCTTTACACTGAATTTGATGTTGGTAGAGTAGTAAAGGGCAGCCAACAAAACCTTTACACGTGTGGCAGCAGTAGAGTAAGATGATCCCAAACAAACTCCACCAAAAAGACTCGTACTGAATTACTGGATGATCTTTCTGCAGTTTCCAAAATAGCAGTAGAAAGAGACCCAGACAAAACGAAAAAGGACCTGCCTGAAAAACGGCAGAGCAGCTCTTACTGGAAGAACTTCCTGGCAATAGATAGAAATCCAAAAAGCCGTGCAAAACCCTGTCTGCAGCAAAACACAGCAGAATAATTGTCGTATAAAGGGCAGAAACATGCCGGAAGTCCCTCGCCAAAAAACATGGTAAACAGAAGGGCACGAAGCAACGATCCGGGACCCAACTGGCTTGTCAAGGCACTGGATCAAGTGTTGTTGATGCCAAAGCCCCAGGAACCGGCACCACAATTCAAGACTCTTCAATACACAGGAAAGGAGGACTGGGAAAATTTTATTGCTCGCCTCCTGTAGGTGGCCGATGCTAACCTTTGGGCAGAAAGAGCGACACAATTACACCTCTGAAAAGCACTAGGCAAACATGCCATATTCAAGGCCCTTCAAGCAAGATTTGGATTATTTGCCAGGCAGGTACTAAGCTGGCACAACTCCCTCAGGAGAGACGAGAAGACGTCGTTCCAAGAGTGTGCCATAGAACTGGAGATTCTCGTACCCATCGGGCATGGAGATTTCCTGAACCCTCATCAGAATAATATGGCCATGGCCATGGTCTTCCGCTACTCAAAACGAGCTTCGGGAAATGAGCAGAGGCTACAGCAGTAGCTCCGGCTGCTAACTGCGCAAAGGCAAAATGACCCGAAGATGTGCTAAAGCCACCCGGTCCTCGGGAGAGGCTGATGGATGGTCTCGCTTGGCCAGGACTAAACCAAGATAGTTTTGTGTGCAGGAAGAGCCTGTGAACACATGAAATTATTATCAATTCTCGAGTGAGGCCAATTCTGATGCTTTCTCAGTCCCGGATGCAGTTTATACCTTTTCGTACAAATGTCAAGGATGTAGCCAGAAATGTAGGGTGGTGACTACCAAATCTTTCGCGCCCAATATACCAAAGACTAGTGAGGTCAGTTCCACAGGCCGAGACTGTCGAAAGCCTGCCTTAAAAGTGGCCGGACCGATCTCTTTCCCACCCCAGGAATGGCAGCTGATGGGGCCACTGGTTGATTCAGATTGCAGGACAACTCTAAGGACCGACTACACCCCACTACAAAAAGAGGGTACTCCGAGCCTCTCCCAAGACGCCTCAAAAAACGCCATTATGGCGCAAGCCCTTAGCCGACCTCACTCAACCAGTTATTTCCTTCCATGAAAAGTGGAAGAGCGGCCCATCCAATTAGTCCTGGACACCAAGTGCACCACAAACCTGTTAACTAAGCAGGTCTTCCATCGACTACCCGGAGTCGTACGAGACCGGCTCGAGGAGAGCCGGTATGCCACTGTATGCTGGCTGACAGAACCCAGCTTTCTTTCCATTGAATAATCTTGTTGCTGATTAGACTAAAAGTCTTAAGGGCAGAAGAAGTCTTTGCGGTCAGCAGCCTAAGCGAGGATGTCATCTCGGGTATGTTTTTCTTTGTGGCCCACCAATGCTTCCTGAAGATTGAATAGCTCCTGGTTCAAGTAGATGGCAGGCAGTTAGTCTGCACGGACTGGCATGGATAGTTGTTACAAAGTAGTGTGGTGGTCAGGAGAGCGGTTGTGCCGGCTCGGACAGAGATGGCGATACACTGTCACATCACTATGACGAATTACTGCCCCATAAGGCTGATCAAAGGATTCTCAGATGGACCTTGGTAGAGAGTAGCCTGAATCAGCCCGGACCCTAATGGACATCTCATCACCCGATGCATGAACATGACGGAACAGTCATTGACTTTCCAATCATGAGCCACTATCGGCACGTACACGGGGTAGACACCCCACAGGTCTAAGAGAATGATCCCTTACTGTGTGCAGCCGGTCCGACTTTAACCAATGGAGTGTCTGCTCACCTTGAAGGTTGTTCACAAGAGGCACAAACGAATTGCTAAGGGACACGCCAGACAACAAGGATAGCCTCGCTGCTGAGCCGGTATGCCATTGTCTTTAGCAAGGACGACGACAACGTAGGAAGAACTTCCAAAGTAAAACGCTCCATTCTGCTTAAAGAGGAAACTCAGCCGATTCGACAACCACCCCACAGACTAGTACCGGAAAAAGAGGCAGAAGCCAGCAGGCAGGAGCCGGACTTGCTCAAGAGAGGCCTCATTGAGTTACAACAGCCTCAGGTACACTACCTAGGCCACATAGTAAGCAAGGACAGAGTCTCCACGGATTCCATTAAAGTGCAAGCAGTCGCAGAGTGGCCAAACCCACGCTGAGTTAAGAAACTTTAGGGATTCTTAAGAACATTCGGTTACTACCGACAGTATATTCATGAGTTTTCCACAATCTCGCACCCCTTGCACAGGTTGCAGAAAAGGAAGAGGACTGGAGGTGGACAGAAGAATAGCAAATTGCCTTCAACAAACTGAAGGACCTCATCAGCTTTGCTCCAATATTGGACTATCTAGACTCTCAGAAGCATTATATTCTGGATAGGGATGCCAGCAAATACAGGGTAGGGGCTGAGCTGTCCCAAGTTCACAAGGGGTGCGAGAGAGTCAATGCCTACCACAGCAAGACTTTCACCTCTTCGGAATGCAATTACCGCGTCGCTATACAAGAGTTGTTTGCAGTTGTCAAGGCGGTGAAGCATTTCTGGTCCTCTCTGTATGGACAGAAGTTTCTTCTCCAGACTGAACATGCATTTCTCTGATAGTTGTGCGGGAGAAAGGAGCTCTTGTACTAGGTAGCCCGATGGTTCGAGTTCCTGGTGGAATTCCAGTATACCTTAAAGCACTGGTAAAGAACCCGGCTTGGAAATGTGGACGGCCTAAGTAAGCCAACTTGCAAGGACTGCCGCCAATGCACAAGCATTGAACAGAAGGACGGTGGCTCTACACAAATAGAGTTGTCTCAGGAAAGGGAGGCCATTCGCCACACAATACTAACCAGTTGCTTGGACAGGACTCCCGCTCTCGACAGGGCAGGACTGACTCAAGGCGATGTCGCATGCCACGGAACACCGACTGATAACTCGCAGAAGACTCCTGCTCAAACCATGGTGGTACTGAACCTTAGTACTGGTGGTGTTTCTGAGGAGCTGCCAGCCCAACCCCCAAAACCAGGAAGTTGGGGAGACAACAGGCCACAAGGTAAAAACCAGTTGCCGTCATGTATTGAACAATCACCACGAGAAAAGAGGTGCCAGTTGAACACCTACAATTAGGAAGCAGGGAGCTGGACATACTAAGACAACTGCAAGGTTTTCTATGCATTCGGCAGCATGGCATGCTGGAAGGACATGTGGCCCCGCAGGGCTGTGCTAGATAGTGCGCCATCTGCCCGCCAGCTATGTGAGGGACCACGGTGAGGCCAATGCATGCCCTGGCCCACTCTGGGGTAGAAAGGACAACAAGCCGCCTCTAGTTAACCTGGTAGCAGCCAGAAATGGCATATAATGTTCGACGGCTCATAAAGTTTTGCGAGGTGTGCCAGGTCGCAAAGTTTGGGGGACCAGGACAGCCAGGAAAAAGTGGAAACTCTACGCAGGAAAGCCCTGACAGAAGGTGCCTGTGGATCTGTCAGGCCACTTCCAGCAACTCCAAGAGAAGACAAATAAGTGCTGGTCCTCACAGACCACTTCACCCGATGGCAGGAAACGTTGGCACTACCGACGCCACGGCCCCGGTAGTCACAAACGCTCTGGATGAGCGAGTGTTTTGTTTCCTAAGGCTACCAAAGCAGATTTACATGGATCATGGAGCACAGTTCAAGAGTAAACTAATGGCCAAACTGTACAAATTCTAAAACATGGAGAAAACGCACACTACCCCATACCACCCACAGGCCAACAGAATCGTGGAGCAAAATAACCGTGGCCTTGGGAACTTCCTGTGGGCGTTCCTGCTAGCCCGTGAGCAAAGTGAGTAGGACTGTTGCTTCCTTAGATGGTGAAGGAATACCGAGGCCACCCCACTCTGCAACCGGAGGGACGGGCAACATATTGATGATGGGATGGGAGCTGAGATTGCCAGGCCAGCTGGAGAGTCACCATCCACCAACGGAGTTCTTCCCCACCCACGAATATTCACATGGAGTACAGCGATGACTGCAAATTGTGCATGAAGTACTATGACAGAATTATATGGAGGTGAGACAGGAAGACCAATAGGAGCCCTCACTGTACGCCCCAGACAACTGGGTTTGGCCCATGAACAAGTGCCGGCGACGGGGAAGAAAATTCAAAGCTACAGGCAAGGTTTGTGGAACCATACCAGGTCCTGCAAGCCTGTGGCAACCACATCTATTTGATAGAGAGGCAGGGCCAGTCATAAAGCAAGAGAGAAATGAGACTTAAGCCGTACTATGTCTGTTTAAAGAGGCTGGGGCAGGCCCAAGCAATCCTGGAGCCAGAAAGAGGTGATGTAATTCAAAGAGCCAGACGAGTTAGACCGGAGAAAAACCCGGGAGAAAAACAAAAGGCCCCCTACCAATAACGCCGCCCACCAACTAGAAAAAATTGCGGATGGAAGTCACAAGGAACCAAGAGAGGAAGACCACTCCCGCCGAGAACTAGGTCGAGATGGAGGAAAGAAGGAACCAAAGACCGAGTTCGATAACGACCAATTCGGTCATACTCAAAGAAGTTCCGGGAAAACCAGAAGCATACCCGGACAAAACCGGAGAAGCTCCTACACCGGAGATCCCATCGCACCCTGTCCAACATAATCCAAGGTCGGCTCAAACTACTAGGAGGTCAGACTGGTATGGGAATGGAGTATTTTACTCGATGGAATCGCCAGAAAACTGTCCGGAGGTCAAAAAAGAAAACGGTAAAACAGCTCTCATGGTCGCTACTAAAACTTTCCTATTAAAGTGTTTGTTTACTCTGAACAATATTAGTATGTTAGAGAACATGGATAGCACTTGTGATACCTCTCTAAAAGAGTTATTGACTTTGGTCACAATTAGTCTGAAAGAAGCTGGAGAAGTGTTGGGTAGGCCAACACCGGCGATTGTAGTGGCTTACAAGGGAAATGGAAGAGAGATAGATACAACCCAAGAAGAAGAACTATGCTGGAAATTAATGACAAGAGAATAGAAGCATTATTGGAGTAGACTTTAATAGAAGCGGTGGATGTGGTCTGTCGGGTGGCCGCATGAGGACAAGAAGAAAAAAGATCGAGCCACCTTCCCCGGACTTGCCTTCTTCCCCTACGGCTGAGGCATTGCGCGCTAGCACGCCTGTTAAAGAGACACAACAAGAGGAAGGTCCTCCTGCAAAGAAGCCCACAGTGAAGGCAGTCAACTATTTATCTGCTTGAACTAATGCACGGATGGAAGAGCAAGTGCAGGGAAGAAATTGCTGGATCGGCAGGTTTGCCACCAGCCACTGGCCAATCAGGTTTCATGTGCTCCAACAATACGCCATGTTCTCACGCTCCTGGTACAGGCAACACGTGTTGCAGGACCAAGTGCTAATCAACAATGCAACACACAAGCCAGAGAAAGTCGCTCCAGAGGTATATTTGGTCAACCAGGATACGTGAGAACAATTATTGCCAAGAAAATCTGTGAGATTCCTACCGATGGCTGCATGCACCCCCACTAATAGGAGAAAATGTGACGCAGCCCCGCAGAGAAGTGCAGTGGCCTGCTATACAGTCCTGTTCCTCAGCTAGGACACGCCCTGTTTTGGCAAGGCCGTGTCGGACAGTCAATGATCGAACCATCGCACTTTGGCCGAGGTGGTAGGTCAAGTAACTGACAGCCAGACGCTGTTACAAACCCAGCGCAACCGAGCTCGGTTGTTGTTGTGGGATGCCCAAGATTGGAGGAAGGTTGCCAAGGCCATGCAGAACTTATTAAGTAGGAAGGAGTTGGAAGGCCCACAACGCCAGGTTCTCCTCGAGGATGTAGAACGCCTCCGCTTTGGCGCCCTCCAACAGGAAACTCTGGCGCGGCTGGCACTCCTTCAGGATATTAATTGGAGACTATAGTCGCCAATGGGGGAGTGTGTGTTAGACTGTATGTGACAAGCCAAAGTCAAACCGAACTGAACTAAGCAAAGCTGAACCAAGCCGAGTCCAGTCCAACCAAGTGGAACATGAGGTGGGGCTACCCGCTATATAAGCCTTGAAACTTGCAGTAGAGAGGCAGAGCTGTCTGCGCCTATATCATTGACTGTTGCATGGTTTTCACTGTAACCATTTATGAACAAAGCAGAATATATGTATATACTCTTCACTCTGAGTCTTGTGTTGATGGAGTAGTAAAAGGCAAAACACAAAACCTTTACAATACATGTATATAGATACTTAAAAACATGTTAGAGATTGTGGCATGTGGATAATATGTAGCTATAGGAGAACATGAAAAACATAGCAGGACATAACAATAACATAATGTTAATTCAATGCAACACTTGCAAATAGAAAAATTTTTTTGTTGTTTTGTAGGCTGTATGAACAAACAGTTTTCGGCTTGTCTGTACTTTTGAGCAGGCGATGTACAGCTGGACATGGCTAAAACAGGGTGGCAGTAAGTCAATACCAGCTGCTATTTTTCTTTTCACCATTGCCTATCGCAACCCTCGAAGGACCCGTGCAAGTTTTTTAGTAGCTGTAGTACTCATAGATTAAAAAATAATAAAAGTAACTCAGCTGTGGAAGGAAATGAACAAGTTTACTATCACAACCAATAGCAAATGCAACGTTTTTAAGTAGTAGAGATGCGGCAATTCAAATACAATACAACATGAATGAAAAGTACTTACCCTTTTGAAGTAGAAATGTAGTAGGTAATTTTTGAAGTGATAACAATTGTCTAAGCGGCCAAAAAAGACAAACATTCATGTGACCTTCTTATGGCAGTAAATATTAGTTTACCACTCATTTACTAATTAAATTTACTACTCATTAACTTATTTAACGTGTAGTAAATTTTATTTAATTTTATCAACTCATATTAATTCAGTTGGCTTCGTACGACCGAATCGAAAAAAGGAAATACCAATCTACAAGATAGACAAATACACACACACACTCAAATTTTGCCGTTTATATCGTAAATTTTTTGTCAACTTGAGAGTATATCCATTATGTAAATACACTATTGCTGCATTACAGCTCATGTGCACAAATATGTTTTGCTGTTAAGATTTTTGTTCTCTCATTTGTTCTGATGTTTGCTTTTTTATACAATATGACAATAACTTGCGGGCCTAGTGAAGGCTACGCTGCAAACTAACCAGTAAATTGTAATGGAACAGTGAGCATCATTTAACCAAAGTGTTTGTAGGTTCATTCTGAAGCATCTAGTCTCTACTCTGTGACATAGCAAGCAAGTGTGATTTATGAAAGATTATGCTTATCACCTTTCATTTTAGTCAAGCGCATAAAAGCAGTCAAAAAGGCCTATTGAGTTTAATATCACACTACACACTGCTTGATCATACACTTGGAACCAAAATTGCAATTTTATGCCATATTATAAGGTCATTAGAATTCATCAATTTTTATAATACTCTTAGCTCTCCTTCTTTTTGTAGGTGCTAAGGATGAGAGGTTACAACATAGTATATATACTATAGTATATAGTTTTAAATTATATATATTATATGTTATGCTATTTAGCATTATAATATAATCCTATAGAATATATAACATAATTGTATGTCATTTATTCTTTATACATCAGAATGACCTAAATGATGTATCATATATTTTAATAACGTTATATTATAATTGTAGTATCAATATACATGTATATTATGCTTTATGTACTATACATAATATACAATATATCTTTTAATATATAATATTTTTTATTTTATAAAGTTTTAATATATTATTATAAATAATTTTATCCTACTTTATTATATATTATGAATATATTGTAATGAATTATATGATATGTAAGATATTATATCAGCCTGTATAATAAAGTCCTGCTTCACCAGTTGCACTCCAGTGAGGTAGCTACTGGTTGGTCACCTCATTATTTCCTCCAAGGCTGATAAAAACCTGATATAAACCTTAACTAAAATATATTTCTAGAGAGTTTATTTGTACAAAAGTCAGTTGTTGTTCTTTGTCTTGTCATACTAAATTCTTTGACATTTTTTTCTGTTGGTGTTGATATCATTTATCCAAACATTTGATAAAGTAGAAGCAATAGCCTACCTAAATATAAAAACCAACCATCAAGAAGCGCTAATTTGATCTGTCAGACACACAAAACCACATCAACACCTGCTATTACCAGATAAATTCTGAGTTTTGTAGTAAAGTGGTGAATAGTTCAAGTGAAGAGATGTGCCAAGCAATTTGTCTTGGTTTGTCGTTGCACAATTTATTTCCTTTGAATTTTACTACATAGCTATTTTTAGCCCCTTTTCATTAGACAAGGATTATCTTACGGCTATAAAATGGTGTTTTTATTATGATTGAGTTTAAATCATCGCTAGTTAATTTTCACGGAGTTTGTACTTGTTATAGTTAATCTTGACATCAAGCGCCAGATCAAAGAGAGAGAGACATCAATAGAAAAGTTGACCTGAGTTAACATGTACAAAGAGCCATAAACAAAGCAGTTTCTAAAGCCCTAGGGAATTCAAAACCTAAGCAGCTGGACTCCATGAGCCAGAACATTACAAATCCAAAAGGATGCCCTGCTCATGTTTCTCACTCAGGTCCTCTTCTATGCATTTTAAAAGCTGCTTTGTAAACACCAACCATATTAGTTCTAATGAATAATTGATACAATACACTCACACACACTAACTGACATATCTTGCAAAAAACTTTATTACACAAATCTAGGTGTTGTCTAGGAAAAATTACCAATATTTGTAAAAAGTTAAAAGAGAAAAGTCATGTTTAACTTTTATTGCATGGGCTCATGTTGCTTTCCTGAATGTTTCTACATCCAAAATTTTATAATTTGTTTAAAATATTATATATTACCCACAATACAACTAGCAAAAAAGGTTATCTCATAATATCGATTGATAACAAAATTAATCCCTGCTGAGTAAATTGCTATCAAGTCACAAGCTAGCATTGTCAATAAAGTGGAACAGCTACTTGCAAAATTAATTTGCCCTGGAATTTATTACGTAAGATTGGCCCATTGGCTTCTAATATTGACAGAACTTGATAAGGGGGTATTTGAGCGTGTTTCATATCACATCAGCTTTTATGATTCACACCGATAGCCACAAATGCATTGAAGTTCCACGGTTCACTAAAAATGTCTTGATGGTAAGCACTCACGTACTCTGAACATTGTGCAATATAACAGGGTGCAATATCGTATAGTGTTTATTGTTCACCCAAATAGCCACAAATTCTGAAGTTCAATGGGTCATTACGCTCATGTGCTGCAAATATTCTGTAGTACAATAAACATGTAGGTATACAGGCTTTGCTTAAATATCAATAAAAACGTTAGAGAAAAAATTATATTTAAAGCTAGTCTTTGTAGCAATTTACTCTACAGTCTGCTTGTTATCATTTAATGTTTTCATTGTTATCTAGTTGCTTTTGCCTAGCATAAGTCAGTTATTAAATTAGTGGTTAAAATAGCTAGACAAAATGCTTTATTGTTACATTTCTGTCTTAACTAAAATGTCTCAGGCATATTTAACTGCTATATTTTTTGTGTGTTTCAGCTGCTTGGTTGAAGCTGCTACAAAAACGAAGTTTGTGCTTGCAGCCAAAGCCGAGTAAGCAATGATATGGTAGGCATAAACACACAGATACAATGGGCTGCTTGCATAGTCAATTATTAGGATATTGTACATATAGTTGTATATATATTGTACACCAGGATCAAACAAGCGTGTTCTTATATTCACTACCTGTCTAATACTTGAAACATTGGCTTTCAAAGGTGGAAATTAACTCATGAAGAAAAAACCTTGTTTATGTTTTGTTAATCGCTGCTCACATCATTTTTTTGCTGCATATTACATCACTTGAGTAGTCAAAACTTAGCTGATGGACATGTGTACTAGATGTCATTAGTACTAGATGTATTCATGAACTTGGAGTTATTTTTTGTTTTATGCTTTTAGCTGAATGTGACGGACATGATAATTACTATGTAAAGAATTGTATGCACCAATGATTTTAAACTTAATTTCTTTCCATAAACCATTTCTTGCTATATAATCCAAAATATAAAAGTAGTTGTTTTTTCAGTTCATTCGGTACAAGAAGTAGGAGAAAATAATCATATCAGAGAATAGACTCAAACGATGTGATTAATTTATGGAGTGTCCTGGCAAAAGTTCTGAAAACTTTATAATTGTTATTAGTTGAAGTTCTTCATGCACTCCAAAATTAATTATATCATTACCACACAAGGATAGGATAGACTCAAACTGTTGTATTATATTCTTACAGTTATAGTCTGCAATTATATAATATTGCTGTACAATCTCAATATTACTATTTTTAATAATTTTTAGTTTACATTTTCTCTTTAGTTATTTGTATGTATTTTTACATATGACTATAGTATTGAGACTGGTGTCTTTTGGAAGTTTCAATTTTTACATGGTCACCTGTACAGTAGCGATAACAGCGCTCCCGCTATTGTGTTTGTAAAAGTGCTATGAAAGATTAGATTTGCTTAAAATATGGTTTTATAGTCAAGCCATCTCTTGTATATACTTTCAACTGGCACAGAATATTCTGAGATTCTTTCTATGCAAAAAAAATAATGATAGGAAACATTTCTCTAGCCATTGTGTTTGGGAAATTGTCAAAATAAAACAGGAGAAGCGTAACAGAAAGTAGACTCGGGCGAAACCACTGCTATCTAGTGTCTCTTCGCTAAAGCTCTACAAATTTCATAATTGTTCCTAGCTAAAGACATTTTTGTATTCTAAGAGTAGTCACATCTATAATAGAGGACCCCACACAAAGAGTAAATAGAGTCTATCAGTTTTATTTTATAATTTTTGTATTCATAAACTCCTATTTGAAACTTTTTTTTATAATATTCTACAAATAAGCTTTACACTTTTCACTTAAATATCTGTATGCTCATAAACAAATTCAGCAGTTTAAAATACATTTTTACCTACATATCTTTTACATTTCACATTCGCCTAAAGGTGTAAAACACAACTTTAAAAAATTCTTGCCTTTTTATTCTGCCTGTCCAAAGTAGACAACTCCAGTATTATAGTTTTGTTTGGCTATATTCTAAATGTAGGTCTCCCATAGAATTAATACCATGCCTTTTCTTGTTATGAAAAAATTATGTGAGACGAGCTTCTGACATTTCTGAATACAAAGCAAAGTTGCAGTTTTTCTCCCTTATAAAGTCTGTCTCTTATTGTATATATAAATATATATATATATATAAATATATATATATTTATATATATATATATAAATATATATATACTGGCACCAGAGTGCTCAAATCACAAAAGTATATATATATATATATATATATATATATATATATATATATATATATATATATATATGTATATATATATGTATATATATATATATATATATAAAACTATGTGTACTAAAAAAACTACAAGTTTAATTAAAACATTTTATTACTTAAAGTTTCGTGCGGTAGGCTTGCACTCTTCAGATAAAATGTCAAAGAAAATATTCTACTAGCAGTAAAGCTGTATAAGCGCTAAAAGCTAGAGTCTTAAGTGACACTGTTTCTTAGCAGAAACTTATTGGCATGACGGCAACTGGATAAAATTTCGTTGCGCTTATTCAAGGTGGCTAATTGAGGCTTGCATATTATATAATACTTCTCCCATATACAGAGCTCGCATCTCTTAGTGATAGGGCTATAAGGTCTAGCAGTTTTTAAGATTGACCATTTGATGTTGTAGTCCAATCCGCTATCCTTTAGTCGCCATATATATTTGCTTAGCTCAGTGGCATTCCTTTTTGATGTATGGTTGAATGAAGCCTTATGGTTGGTGTATCTAGTTTTGAAAGTATTTTGAGTCAAGCCGACATATGTCTCCTCTGTTCCGTTGTTGGTGGTGACTGTTGCTTGGTAAACAGCGTTCTCTGTTAGGCACTTGCCATCCATAGGGCAGCTGGCTCTATTTCTACAGTTACATGTCCTTGAGTTATCACCACGAGTAGGCAATAACAAAGCTTTATTGTGAGCGTTGATATGGCTTTTAATATTAGACATGCACCTGTAGCTAAGTTTGATAGTGTTGGCATTAAATACTTTATGCAGTTTATGACCGGGTGGAAATTCTGTTCTTAAGATGTTCAGAAACTGCTTTCCTATGTTGGAGGCAACATTCATACTATATGGCGGGTTATACCATATTATATTCCGTTTTCGCTTTTGCTTGTTGGTCTGGTCGGATTTGGGTAAATATGATAGTTTGTAGTCATACCCGCTTTGTTGGAGTGCTTGTTGATATGTGGGAGCTATTCTTTGGAAACAATCCTTACTGGAAGAGAGTGTTGACAATCTCTGATTTATTGCTCTAGGTATGTTCTTCAATATGCATGGTGGATGGTTTGACCTTGAATGTACATAGATGGGTTTATCTGAAGGCTTTATATATGGTCTATATTCTCCATTTGTCAGGTTGAGTGTAACATCCAAGAAATTCACAACTTTGGAGTTGGCTTCCGTCGTAATTTTCAGGCCTTGTTGTTTGAATATGGAGCAAAGATCTTTCTTAATATTTTCGAAAATATTAAGAAAGATCTTTGCTCCATATTCAAACAACAAGGCCTGAAAATTACGACGGAAGCCAACTCCAAAGTTGTGAATTTCTTGGATGTTACACTCAACCTGACAAATGGAGAATATAGACCATATATAAAGCCTTCAGATAAACCCATCTATGTACATGCAAGGTCAAACCATCCACCATGCATATTGAAGAACATACCTAGAGCAATAAATCAGAGATTGTCAACACTCTCTTCCAGTAAGGATTGTTTCCAAAGAATAGCTCCCACATATCAACAAGCACTCCAACAAAGCGGGTATGACTACAAACTATCATATTTACCCAAATCCGACCAGACCAACAAGCAAAAGCGAAAACGGAATATAATATGGTATAACCCGCCATATAGTATGAATGTTGCCTCCAACATAGGAAAGCAGTTTCTGAACATCTTAAGAACAGAATTTCCACCCGGTCATAAACTGCATAAAGTATTTAATGCCAACACTATCAAACTTAGCTACAGGTGCATGTCTAATATTAAAAGCCATATCAACGCTCACAATAAAGCTTTGTTATTGCCTACTCGTGGTGATAACTCAAGGACATGTAACTGTAGAAATAGAGCCAGCTGCCCTATGGATGGCAAGTGCCTAACAGAGAACGCTGTTTACCAAGCAACAGTCACCACCAACAACGGAACAGAGGAGACATATGTCGGCTTGACTCAAAATACTTTCAAAACTAGATACACCAACCATAAGGCTTCATTCAACCATACATCAAAAAGGAATGCCACTGAGCTAAGCAAATATATATGGCGACTAAAGGATAGCGGATTGGACTACAACATCAAATGGTCAATCTTAAAAACTGCTAGACCTTATAGCCCTATCACTAAGAGATGCGAGCTCTGTATATGGGAGAAGTATTATATAATATGCAAGCCTCAATTAGCCACCTTGAATAAGCGCAACGAAATTTTATCCAGTTGCCGTCATGCCAATAAGTTTCTGCTAAGAAACAGTGTCACTTAAGACTCTAGCTTTTAGCGCTTATACAGCTTTACTGCTAGTAGAATATTTTCTTTGACATTTTATCTGAAGAGTGCAAGCCTACCGCACGAAACTTTAAGTAATAAAATGTTTTAATTAAACTTGTAGTTTTTTTAGTACACATAGTTTTATATCAGCTCTGTTTTTACTCTAAACATTGAGCACTCTTTTTACTAATGTGTATCAATATAACTTTTATATATATATATATATATATATATACTTTTGTGATTTGAGCACTCTGGTGCCAGCACTTTGACTTTCTTAAAGTCTGTGAGGCAACCTAGCTGTTTCATGGCAGGAAGTCAACTCTCATTGGTAATGGGCTTTGTGTCCCTTGCCTAAGCTCTAAGCTGCATTGATGAGGCTTCAATAGCCAAAACAGTACTGTCTGTAGCATGAGGAAAAAATTGTTTCCTCACCCCGGATACCCCAAATGGGTGGTAAATTCTGCTCTAACCCGGGTTTCCTACCAGAGACCTGGGAGTTTGAGCACTCGCCTCAAGATCTTAGCTGTTCCCAATAGCGCACTTTTCTGCAACTCACCTGAGTTGATTGTTGTTGGTATTTGGGCAAGCCACATTTTATGCGCCGGTGTTATTGCGCCCAGTGCCCCAATGACTACTAGGATTACAGTTGTTCTTACATTCCAGCATTTTTCAATCTCTTCTCCAAGAGGGAGATATTTCTCTACCTTTTCTTTTTCTTTGCTGGCTATATTGTAGTCATTGGGTACCGCTATATCTATTATAGTAGCCCTCTTGTTTTCCTTGTCTACCACCATTATATCTGGTTGGTTTGCTAGGACATGCTTGTCAGTTCGGATGTAGAAGTCCCAGAGGATCTTAGCACGGTCATTTCCATTGACCTTACCAGGAGCTTCCCACCAGTGTTGTGGTTTAGTAAGGCCATACTCATCACACAGACTTCTATACACAACACCTGCGACATGATTATGCCGCTCAGTGTATGCGTTTCCTGCTAGCTGCTTGCATCCACTGATGATGTGTTGGGTGGTCTCAGGTGCATATTTGCACAGTCTGCATCTAGGATCATCTCTAGTGTGATAGATTTTCATTTGGAGTTGCCTTGTTGAGAGCACTTGCTCCTGGGCTGCCATGATTAGCGACTCTGTATTGGCCGTTAGGTTTCCTTTGTTCAGCCACATATATGTCTGGTGAAAATCGCCAACCTTAGATATTTGTTGGCGGTAAGCACCATGAAGAGGTTTCGTGTGCCAGTCAATTTCCTCATCATCAGGGCGTAGGTCCATTGTAAGAGCAGCCAATTGAAATTTAGCTAGCAAGTTATCTGAAATGGCCATGGAGGCTGCATATGCTTTGATGCTTTGCTCCTCCTCTTTCACTGTCTGCTGTACACTTTTGAGTCCCCTACCGCCATCTTTCCTATCAAGATACAATCTAGTAGTATCAGATTTTGGGTGGAGTGCTCCATGCATGGTCATCAGTTTACGAGTTGCTTTATCTGTTTCCTTGATGGCTTCCTCAGTCCACTTTATTATGCCTGCTGGATATCTTATTACTGGCAGTGCGTAGGTATTTATTGCCATGACTTAGTTCTTAGCATTGAGCTGGCTCCATAGCACCTGCCGAAGGCATTTCTTGTATTCAGTAATGGCTTTGTGACGTACCTCGAGTTCGTGGTTGATGTTGTTTTGCATAATCCCCAAGTACTTATACCCTTCTTCTATATCTTTGATAGTACCATTTAGCATTCTTAGGCCATCTGTGAGCATAGAATGGTTTTTCCTAAAAATTAGCCTTCCACATTTCTCAATACCGAAGGTCATTCCGATGTCCTTGCTGTATACCTGAGTGAGTTGTATTAGCGAATCAATGTCCCTTTCTTTGTTAGCGTACAGCTTGATGTCATCCATGTATAAGAGGTGGTTTATCTTGGTGCCACTCTTAAACTGGTACCCATAGTGAGTCTTCTCCAACATATTGCTCACAGGGTTTATGCATATGCAGAAGAGCAGCGGTGATAAGGAGTCACCTTGATAAATGCCTCGCTTAATTTTTACACCCGCCAGCTTTTTGCCATTAGCCTCCAGTTCCATATTCCATTTTGTCATTGACATCTTGATGAATGCCACAAGAGCAGGGTGAACATTGTACGTACTGAGGCACTCAAGTATCCAACTATGGAGAATTGAGTCATGGGCTTTTTTGTAGTCGATCCAAGCCATGGCAAGATTGGTGTGCCTTCTCCTGCTGTCTTGACAGACTGTCCGATCCGCCAGTAACTGATGTTTGGCTCCTCGGGTGTTGCGCCCAATTCCTTTCTGAGCACTGGTCATATAGTGAATCATGTGCTCTTCCAGTTTGTCTGCAACTATTCCTGAGAGCAGTTTCCAGGTGGTGGGCAAGCACGTTATTGGTAGATAGTTCTTGGGAATCGGCCCCTGCTTTGGATCTTTTATCAGAGGTACAGTTCGTCCTTTGGTCAGCCATTCCGGATGGTCACCTTCTTCTATTAGGCATTCTATCTGCTGAGCCATTCTAGTGTGAAGTGATGTCAATTTCTTCAACCAGAAGGCTTGAATCATGTCATGGCCAAGTGCTGCCCAGTTCTTTGTACGGTGCACTCTGCACTTGATGTCCACTTCGCTGATGGTGAGTCCTTGCTGAGCCACAGTGTGTTGGTGGCTCTCTTTAAGACTATTCAGCCAGTTTGCAGTGGTGTTATGAGTAGTCTCTTTCTCCCAGATGTCCTTCCAGAACTTTGAGGTGCTGGATCGGAGAGGATCTGACATTGGCCTCCGCAGTTCACCTTTGAACTGAAAATACACTTTGGATGGATTATTGTTGAACAGTTTGTTCATTCTCTTGTTATCCCGCTCTTTGGTGTACCGCTTCAGTCGTGCCGAGAGGGCTACTAGCTGTTGTTTGGCAGATTCTAGAGCTTCAATTGTGGCTTCCCTTTTTGGATGCTCCAAACTGTGGTTAGATCTTTCACTGAGCCTACTAACTTTCTTGCGCAAGTCCTTGATCTTATTTTGTAACCTCAGCTGCCAAGATGGAATGGTTTCAAGCCTTGTTGACAGTGGCTTAATACCCATCTCCTCCAAGATGACGGTTGCCGTACTGTAGATTAAGGCATTAGTCTCACTGATCAAATCAGTTGAGATCGACTCCAGTCCAGAGTTAATTTCTTCTAACAGCTTCTTGGATATGGTTTTGCTAACTCTCCGTAGTGGTACCCTGCTTCCATAATCAATAGCAGCTGGCATCTTGTTGATGATGTTTCCCGCAAGCTCCTTCACCCTTGGGTCAAGGCGCATGTCTTCTTCAACTTGTGAGTCAACACAAGATCGTGTATGTGTGACGGTGTGTGTTGATTATGCACTCCTCGTTAGTTGAGGTTACTTGGGTGAACTGTTCCCTAATTTCATCGACCTCAAGTTCTGATATGAGGTGCTGCTTGGTTATGTTACTTCTCTGAGCTACAAGCTGCTTTGCGGTTAGTGGCAATTCAGGGCGCATGTTTATCCACAGTTGACGCATCCTTCCCATATAGCTCCACTTTTGAGGTTCACTCATAAAGTAGCACTGCATGAGGTCTGTGTTATCAGTCCGAGTCCATTTCATCCATTTTCAACTAGTAGCCCATTTTTCACTGCCTTGTTCTGGTTCAGCTACAGGCAGCGCGGTCCTTGTTTGACCGGGCGACGTCCGAGCTGGCATGGCTTTGGTTATTGCGCTCATCATAGAGGTTGTAGACATTATACAAGCAAGGGTCTTGTCTAAGGACCACCAGAAGGGTGCAGTTGTTGGGGTTTGAACCTAGGACCTAATTATCACTGTATGTATACCTTACCAACTGCGCTATCTGTCCTGTATATATATATATAAATATATATATATATATGTATATTTATATATATATTTATATATACATGTACATTTTTATATATATATATATATATATAAACAGCCAGTTCTATTAGTAATAAACAACTTTATTACTAATAGTTTCATATTGCCATGCAATAATCATCAGATGATGATTATTGCATGGCAATATGAAACTATTAGTAATAAAGTTGTTTTAAACTTAACTTTAACTTTCATTTTTACTCAATTTTACATCGCTCTATTTTAATATTGAGCACTTTCATGCAAGAGACTGTTCATACTGCATCTACTGTATATATATATATATATATATATATATATATATATATATATATATTCATATATGTTATATATGAATATATATATATATATATATGAATATATGTTATATATATAACATATATTCATATATGTTATATATATGTATATATATATATAACATATATGTTTATATATATAACATATATGTTTATATATATATAAACATGTATAAAAGTTATATTTATACACATTAGTAAAAAATAGTGCTCAATGTTAAGAGTAAAAACAGAGCTGATATAAAACTATGTGTACTAAAAAACTACAAGTTACTCTGTATATGGGAGAAGTATTACATAATATGCAAGCCTCAATTAGCCACCTTAAATAAGCGCAACGAAATGCTATCCAGTTGCCGTCATGCCAATAAATTCCTGCTAAGAAACAGTGTCACTTAAGACTCTAGCTTTTAGCTCTTATGCAGCTTTACTGCTAGTAGAATATTTATTATTTTTAACATTTTATCTGAAGAGTGCAAGCCTACCGCACAAAACTTTAAGTAATAAAATGTTTTACCTAAACTTGTAGTTTTTCAGTACACATAGTTTTGTATATAAACATGTATATATTTCTCAAAGTCTGTCCGTGTGTCACATATCTGTCAGTTTTCCGGCTATAGATCTTAAAATCTTGGTTTTCTGCATTCTGATGGATTTGAACTCTCAACAATATTTTAATCGACGAGCGTTTAATCCGGATGTTCTACCACTGAGCTAGAGCACCATCACGATCGGATACGTTTTCATATAAAGTATACAGCCAAAGAAAAGAACCTCCAAAGAAAAGAACCTGTTCTGCACAAAATCATTCCTTTGTGATATAAAGTTTAAAAGTTGCAGTTGTTTGACAAAGTTTGAAAACTTTTACAGTTGTTTTTATTTTCTCTCCTAGTTTATTTCAACTACAAAAAACACTTCTCTCATGATATGTAGTTTGAAAGTTAGAATGGTAAATTTTTACCCAGGCAACACCGGGTGGTTCAGCTAGTATATATATACATATATGTATATATATATATTTATATATATATACATATATGTATATATATATACATATATGTATATATATATAGATATATATATATATATCTATATATATATATATATGTATATCAGGTATATATATATATATATATATATATGTATATGTATATATATATCTATATATACATAATCATATTTAAACATAAATTTGGTTCAATGTTTATGCCATTGATTAAAATCAAAACAATACTATGAATGTTTACCAATGGGTGCAAAATGCAGCTTTAATGCAAGAAGCATAGCAAATGTGCCAAAAAGAGCTTACCTCACAATCATATCTAGACTGGTTAAAGCACTTAGAAATTTGAGCTAGCAACTCATAAAAAAACAATGATTTACAATTATTTTCATACGCCATCAAATGACTTGCTGAAACAATTGTTGCTTTAAACTGTGTTTAAATATAATAGATATACATATGAGCATTCTGCAATAAAACTGCTACTGAAATTGATCTAAAACTTGCTCATTCTAAACAAACTTTTCTGTTTAAAAAAGGTTGTAACATAGTTGTATATATTTAACACTGAGATTTAATACTGAATATTGATCAACAAAGCTTTACAATTAACTAAAAGCTGTCGAAAAAAAGGAAATTAATTGTTGAAAATGTTGTAAACATACTTTCTAGTGTATTGTGTACATATAGCTCCTTGTTGTATAGAAAAATTCTACAGTCAATTTAGCATATTTTTAAGATAAGGGTTGAAGGTAATAATAAAAAGGATTGCAATTAGAAATTTTTATCTGTCGATATGTAAAAAAGTAATTATGTCTAACTTTGCAGAATTTAAGTAAACGCTCAATAATTGTAGTTTACAAATGGCATTGCATAATCTAAAGCATTTAATAAAAATATCACATAGAAACGATTAGAGTTATTTATCAAAGTATAAAATCTTTGAAAAAATATGTTTCTATTGGCACAGTTTAATGTTGTTTTATTCAGTTTTCATAAGAGAATTGGTATTTGTGAAATACTTTTAGCTTTCTTTAAGAATACTTTTGTATGGTTAATGAACGAACTCAATAATCATAGTTATAAAATCCTGCTGCATCATATCATATACTTTATAAAAATGTTAAGGTTAATCTGTGACAGTCTCTTTTCAAAGTAGGAAGTTTAGAAAATCATTGTCTAATTAGTACTGAAAAACATTTTGAAATTAGTCAGTATTATATAGGTGGCCCCTTTCTTTTATAGATACAGAGTAGCTAATGAAGATAGACACCACATAACTAGTTGTTGAGAGTGTAAGTTTTTAGCTTGCCAGAACTGGAGACCATTTTCGTAGTCAACAAATATGTCATAATACAAGATAGCATGTTTTTCCCATGGCAAATTTATTTTATGGTAGATTTAAATTTTGGAATGTAGTCAGACAAAGTCAGAATGCTTGCTTTCTTTATTCTTGTAAATCAAAGTGAAGTAGAAAAGTCTTAAAAAGAAGTTTGTATAATGCTAGAAAAATATACAATTTAGAAACATTTATAAGTAAAGCATTGCATTTACAAACTATTGAAATATATCTATTAAAATGTTGATAAATAAACAGAAAGTTTATAATTGAGCTATTAAACATTTTATTAAAAGAGCAAATGGATAAGTGTTAGATTATAATTGCAAGATATCAGTTTATGTAGGCAATTTTTGTGATGTTCCTGGATACTTATGCAATCCTTTGGGAAAGCATGGAGAGTTTTAGCAACAGAGAGCTGGTAGAATCGCTACAATATCATTCTATTCTCTGTCATAGTTGTCATCTCCTACCTCTTGAGATGGGAAACCTGAGAAATGCAAGAGCTTTTATTGCCAAAATATTCAGGAAGAATATTGTTTTTATGAAGCAAATAACTTTAAAGTAACAGGGAAATACAATGCTCAAACTATAATTACTCTCATCTCAGTCACAGTTAGCTAAAATCAGCAAGCAGAAAATAACTCAAGGATTATGCATATACATAAGACCTAAAAATTTATTAGTCTGTGCACATCTACATGATAGACATGTCATAAGATCATTCAGAAAAATCACTGCGAACTGAGAATAATCCAAGTTTAACAAGATTTTTGCCCTTCAAAAGTCATTTATTTTAGCTGATAGCAAATAGCAAATGTGTTAAACATTTCATTGCAGATAAATACAAACATTCTGCTTTAAATTTTTTTGCTGCATTCTCTATATCAAGGTCTATGTTCAACATATTCATGTGTACAACGTGTCCATTAGCAGGCATCGACTGTTCGTGTGGCGCATTATGCCAGTGTGATTTTCTATGCTTACAATTTTGATTCTCACCTGGTTTTTTCTCCAAATAGTAGCTCAATTTATCCAGCAGTTTCAGCAGAACAGCTAACATGCAACAAGAAATAGAGCAGTTAGAATGGCCATGCCTAATACCGTCTATTTATGACTGAAAGTAACGTTTACACATAAACTTCAATGCTGTTGATAAATTAGTCAGTACTTAGCCAAACCTAAAACAAATAGCATAACAATGAAAACTTTGAATAATTGTTAGCAGATTGTAGAGCTTTATGTAACATTGACAAGTTGGTGATTAATAAAATTATTTGAAAGCAATGAAGGCAGATCATGCGAAACATAATTACTGACATGGTATTACGTCCTTCATCGCCTTCTACTAAATCAGTTCATCATTATGGCATGCCACCAGCGCAGCATCAACTAATAATTCCTTTTCAGTGACAATTTTGACCATCTATAAATCATGACACTACTCCTATTTTAACTACATTTATATCATGTTTGATGGAAAATATTTTAAACTCTAAAATGTAAGTTTTAAAAGCCATTAGTGAATTATGGTTAATTTTTCTTTGACACCTCTTAGACCTGTCTAATGATTTCATATGCAAAATATGTCAAAGAATGTCAGTGAGATATGGTATCAATTTTTTATTAAAAATAATATGGTTGCTACTTACAGAGCAGCTTTAAAAATGCATAGAAGAGAACCTGGGTCAGAAGTATGAGTAGTATGTCATCTTTTAGATATTTAGTATTCTGGCTCATGGAGTCGAGCAGTATAGGTTTTAAATCTTCTAAGGCTTTAGAAACTGTTAATTTTAAAAATCTCTCCACGATTCTACTCGTGTAAACCTTTCTGCCGAACTCCCGCTTTCCAGTCTGGCAGATGACATCAAAATTATCTATAACAAGCACATAACACATGCAAATCAACTAGCAGTAATATAAACCCAATCATAGAAAAAAGCACTATTTTATAGCTATATAGCAATAATTATCTATTGTATAGGTGCTAAAATAGTTTTGTAGTAAAATTCAGTAAAAAGTATGTAAATTGTGTAACAACAAACCTAAACATAACGTTCGGTGCATATGTTCTTTTGAACTTTCCTCCATTGTATTACAGAACTCAGTATTTATCTGGAGGTAGCAGGAGTTAATGCAGTTTTTAGTTGTCTGGCGGTTTGGACTGACATTTCTTGATCGCTGCTGCTTGTATTTGCATATTGTATCTACTTCTTCATGTGCTCGATTGAATGACATCAACAACAACAGCAAAAAATAGCTGTAAAACAAAATTGTCTTAGAAGATAGAGAATGAAAACTGGCACTGGTAAAATTACTACTATCTGAGCGTGAGTTTCAATTTAAAGATATATATGAGGTTTGATGCGCTCAGTAATTTTATTAAAATATTACATGGTACCTATGAAAAACATTCATTAAATCGATTTGCGCAAAAATTTCTAGCATGCAGAATTGAAAAGAGTGAAACTTTTAATTTTTGCATTTCAAAAATAAAATCTCACTCTATCTACATCAAAGTAGTATGTTAAAGTCATCTTTTAACATGTAGTCAATAGTTAAGCAATGATAGCGTGTTTAACTAGATAACTTTATAAATGATCTGGTGCCGAATCTTATCTTAGGTACATGACTTTATAGTTTAGTACAGGGAATTAACAGTTTACTGTTCAATAATTTAAGCCAACAAAGATATTTAGACTCTACTCAGTAATTGCTACAAAGTTGAATTACTGAAAACTTTAGATTAGTGACACATTTTCAGAAAGTTATCATGAAATATTTATTTTGCTTAAAAGCTGTATAAATGCTTTAATATTTCAGATTATCATTCAATTATCAAGAACTTGGTAAGTGATGAAAGGTTATTAAAATATAACGACACTACACTATCAGGGGTCTATTTTCAATACTTCTGTTAACTGTAAAATAACCGGCTTGTAAGCTTACCTTTTATTCAGCATTGTAGTCACACTGTCAGAGAGCAAACGCTAGTGTTTCCTATGCTCCTATACATGTTGATTCCGGGTTGAACATGTTTTTCTCTCTAATATATATTCACGTCATCTTACCACACCTCTTGCCATATAAGGTAATCCTGTCCTTTTATGATGAGGATTTCCCTGGCTCCTCATACATACGTACTTCATTGTGCTGACCATTGGCTAAGCTTTTCTCTCATTCTCCCTTCTACTAGCATGCACAGCTCCAATGAAGTGGAAAGACACGCCTTCTGCCATATAAAGGCATCATGTCCTTTTATGACAGGGATTCCCCTGCACTTTCATAAATACTTTCCTGGGCTAAATGTAGCCTTTAGTAAGCTTGATGATAGTTGATCATTTAGCCAATGGTATTGCACAAAAGAAAATCACTGAAGGATTGTTGATTTAGCAAATCAAATAAAATAGATACTAAACTAGTTAACAAACCAGACTATATATCGATAATTACCTTTGTGAAATACTAGCTAGCACACCCAAGATAATCCATAAGTCATAATCAGAAAATCTAGCAAGTGTGAACTCACTAATTTATCTGTCACAATTGTTCAACTATTACTGTTACTGGTGCTGTAACTGCTACAAAGTTACTAATAAAAAAGAGTGTTACAATTTGTAATGTGGATATAAAACTGATTAACAAAACAAACTATATTTTAAGACTTCTCCTAGTAGACTTTTGTCTTGCAAACACAAACTATATATCAACACTTACTTTAGTGAAATTCTAACTAGCACACACAAGATAATTTATCAGGCATAATCAGGAAATCTAGGAAGTGCGAATTGACTAATTTATCTGTCACAATTGTTCAACTATTAGTGTTACTAGTACTTCAACTACTAAGTAAAAATGAAAATGAGTGTTACAATTTGATTAGTTTTGTGCTATTTTCATCTTCATGGCCTGAAGGTTTTAAAAAAAAACTTTGCTCGATACATATAGAAACAGCTAAGTAAACAGGTGAATATCTTGATGCATTTTGTGATCACATTCTATGAAATTACGACTTCACTCTTTAATGTTTGATGTAGTTTCTTTGTGAAATATCTCACCTGAAACCTTCTTATATTTTATAATTGACACACACTGGAAAGAAGAACAAGAGCATTATAAAAAATGTGATGGAATATAATAAAAAAAGCTATATACTCTGATAAACAAACTCCAGAGTGTGTATGCAAATTATTAACGCACAAATGTATTTATAACAGTTGATGTCCTAAGATGCGGAAGGAATTGAAAATGAATGAATGAAATGAAGTGCACTGAAAATATCAATAAGTGTTAGTGCCATAATCTATACTGCTCTGAATTTCTTAAAACCTACTCACACCTAGCAGTGTTTAAAATTCAAAAGAGGGCATTACATGCCAGAGGGTTTCTCATCTTGTCAGCACTCTTGTTTGGTGTAACATAATGTAAGATTTTCTTTTTCAATCTCTTCAAAAGTATAAAAAATTATTATTTACAGGTTTAAATTCTCTACCATAAAGCTGCTACTGACATCGCAAAGTGAAGTAAGACTATTGTTGTGTAGAGTACCAACAGTTTGCGCTCTAGCTCAAAATATCACAAAATAATTTATGTAACCATATCGGTTCCTGCTCGGATTCACAAACTGAAATGTATCATATTGTTGCTGCGGATAAACCAATTATGCTTGGGCATGTGCATTGCTAATACTAGGGCTACATAAATATCAGCCTAAAAGTAAAGTGCCAGGATTTGTAGTCAGACCAACATGAGGCTGAGTAGAGAAATAGTACAGGGTACCAACCATCTTATGTGATGTTTGCATTTGTATGAAGAACCTTTCTAACGCCAAGAAATTTTGTCGATTGATGTTTTTCTCAGTAACTTACCGCTCTTGTCAGTAATAAAGCAAATCTAGCAATTGTCTTGATTACATATGGTATGTTAGGTATTTTAGTTCTAGAACAGAGATTAAAAATTCAATTGTACAAGGGGCCAAAATTCCAAATACATTCTAAGTCAAGGGCGAACACGATAAACATTTATTGAACACATGAAAACTAAATGTTTTTGGAACATAAATATGGATAAAAACATACAGGAATATCATTCCGAAACAAACTTCAGGTTAAATTGACACGATAAGTATGTAGCAAAGCAGCTGAAGCATTGCATTATAGAATCTGTAGTTCTGGGCAGTATTATGTCATCAGTGTTCCATATCGAAGGGACATGAATAACCATAATGCAAGATGATCTTGCGGGCCAAATATGATTACAAGGTGGGCCGGATGTGGCCCACGGGACGTGAGTTTGACACATGTGCTTTAGAAAGATATAGTACACTCATAAAGCATACTAGCCACTTCTTCACTCACTATGTGTCAAACAGACAAGGTACTTTAGATGAAAGGTTGCATTCTGCATGTTCAATATGTTTAGCTTTTACATGTACATTAACCTATTTGAAAATGATCAGAGAGCAGCATAGCATAAAGTTTTGGTTGCATAGTCACTGATAATTTGACAGTGTACTGCAGTACATAGGCATGACACGTGTGGTCATGCTTCATTGCTCTATAAAAACATATTCAAGTGCTAGTTTGCCTTGCATTGATAATCTGATTAGCAAACTGTTTATGCTATTTTGAAATAATGGTTCTGGGTGAACGCTCAGCAGTGTCGCATTCATTGTTAATTTGAATAGCCATAGTCTTTTTAAGCGCTTGACTGAAATAAGAGGTGATCAGAGAGAATTTTCATAACTAATTCCTGCTTTCTGTGCCACAGACTAGACTCGATGCTTCAATATGAACCTGCAAGCGCTATGGCTGGATGATGCTCACCTGTAGATCAAAACTTAGTGGCTAGACTTCTGGGTGACCTTGACTATGTTTGTCATTTATTGTACAACTAGCAGCAGGCTCAGTGGTGCTATGACCTGCTCTCAATTCTAATCATATGCTAGCCACATAAGGGTTTAATGATTTGGTTCTCAGGAACTAGCTGTAGTTTTAAAGCCCAATATTTTAGCTGTCTGGTAAAATTCAAAAAGTATAGGAATGTAAAATTTGGAAATAATTGGCTAGAAAATGTAAAAACTTATTGAACTTTTGACCTAGCAAATGAGGATTTTTACAACGTGTAAAATTATCCGATTGACATTTTCATGAGCTTACAATAAATACAATAGAAAATCACTGACAATCACAAAATCCATAGATTTTTTTATGAAGTCTACTGAACATTACATAAGAATTACCAAAAAATACTATAAATTGCGGAGAGTTAATTTTTCAATAGGAAGGTTGATAAGCAGATATTATGAGCTATAATTTGCCTAAAATAAGCATGGCAAATAATTGTTGTAGAATAGGCTTACAGTGTATGATAAAACAAATTCTTCTTACAATGCTTTGTAGGATTTGTAAGTAATGGTATTTCCCAGTAGTCACTCAGTCCAGGGGTTGAAAACAAGTTTTTTTGGCATGCTCCATCTCTAGTCAATATATGACTTATCACTGCTCAGCTAACAATAGTAAGTCAATTACGTCAGCTCTGATGGCTCTCAAAAGGTAGGCTTTAACCCCAATTCATGTATGTACACTCTGTTTATAGTAATGGATGTGCACGCGTAGTTTATTCTTTAGTATACTTGAAGTAACTTTTTGGTAGTAAAATATTACAATGTTGAAATAGCTTCCCTTACAAAGCATAACAAGATTTGAACATATTGCTACTTCCCACTAGTCACATTATCCAGGGCCTGAAAAAACAAGCATTTGTTCGGAGGGCTCCAGTGCTACTCAATCAATGCCTTATAACCACTCGGCTCAATAGCAAGTCTAACGCATCGGCTCTGATGGCTCTCAAAAGGTACTCACTTATTCCTGTTCATGTCTATAATGTTTGGAGCAATATAAAGGTGCCTGTGTAGCTTATCTGTGAGCATGTTCACCAGTCTAATTTAGCCTTACTATATCCAACGTATAACAGCTCGATTGGCATATCCATATCTTTTAGTGTCTCACTTGGAAACATCATAGAGTAGTAGAATGGCTAGAGAGTGAATTGGGTGCTCGTAAGGCAAGTGAGTCATGAGGCTAGATTAAGATAGTTGTCAAATTAAGCGACACCCCCTCAAGGAGTGTTGGATTTTAACTTTTGTACTCTGCTTAAAGATGGTGTAGATTTTACTTAAAGATAAAAAGTAACTCTCATTACATCAAAACAGCTCTACATCGCACCAGGCGTTGATTATTATTTTTTTCTGTGACCTTGTTTTTTGACTAACTCAACAATTTATGTGCTTCATGCTAATAATGAGACGGCAGAGAGCACTTCTGTAGTTGTTCATCCTCGTATAAAAAGACGCTTTTAGCTGCTGATAGAAAGTTATTAGACCAGTTTCGAAAATAGTGAACAAGAAACTACTGAAAACAAAAGTCAAAGTAGTGCATTTGTAATGCTAACGAAAGCTACATTAAGTAACTCCAAAAACTGTTTTTTTCTGTGGTTTATGCTATCTTTAACAACATTTAAAGAAGCATGTGTGCACCATTGCAGGTAGTCAAACAAATATAACCTTTAACCTCAGATACAATTTCGTTGACATACAGTGAACAATTTTTATAAGTTTTTTTTTGTCTCAAATTACAAAGTAATTTCCAAAATATTCTAATTGAAGTTTTTTGGAAATATTACAGCTTTGTGATAACTGCGAAAAGCTGGTAAATGTTTAAAATATTACGTAAAAATATTAGAAGGTTTAATAACTAGAAGGGTGAGAGCTGCTGTGGTTAAGTGGTTAAGGTTTTATGATCATTAGGTCAGTGGCTCAAGTCAGACAAGGACCGTTGAAGTTATTAGTAAGTGTTCAGCATAAATTTCTTATGAGTAGTATGTAGAGAGCAGATCTACACAAAAAAGTGACGGATCCAGCGGGGGGATAGAAAAAGGGGGTTGCGAATTAAATTGGCTAGGGGTGTAGATTGAATTGCGTGGAGTTGAATGAGATGTTGGGGTTTGGGGGGAAATTGTGGTGTAGAGTAGGGGGTTGAATTCGAGGGGGTATGGATCCGCTCCCGGCGTAATCGGCGGATTATCTGTGGATGAGTCATCCGATTAGTGGGGGATGAGTCATCTGATTAAACGTGGATTATCGCGGGATTAGTCGGGGGAATCGTTGCGGATTAGTCGGCCGAATCGTCGCGGATTATCGGTGGATTATTGGGGGGTGAATATCTGGGACATCGACGGCTGGTTGGTTTTCCGGAGTGGATCTCGCGGATTATCGAGGAGAGCGAGAGGAGAATGTTATATATTTGGTTGAATGAGAGATAAGTTTTTATTATAAAATATAAACTATAAATGTTACAAAAAATTCAAAATCATTCTGTCATTCGTTTTAAAAAGGAAAGTTTTGGAATACATCTTTCATCAATTTCTGTGTCACATCGAAGAACTAAAATAAGAGTTGATTTTCCCAAAGAATTGAGAAACTGAACAGGAAGTAACAAATCTAACCCTTCATTTTTTCCAATATTATCATAAATGAAGGTATCTTTAGGTGTAGTAGAATTTGAAATAGGCTGAAGATTACAGATAAAGTCAATATCTTGAAAATTCGATCCTGGAGGACATTGCAACATTGAAAGAGTAGAGTTATATCCACATAATTCTCCTCTGTAGAATAATTTGAAATCAATTAGAATATCGATTGTGGAATTTTGAACTGAATATTCACATTCAGAATATGTTAGAACTTGTTCCGATGAAGCTGACACTATAGGATTAAGGTATAGGTTTTCTCCATCTGTTTCATCTTCATTTAGTAGTTCTTTACATGCAAATCTGTGATTGCCTGGTAATGGATAACCACAATGAAAGTAGTCTGATGGAAATATTCTTCCACATGTTTCATTATTCTTGTGATATAAAGTAGTTTCTTCGAATGGAAGTAGTAATGAAACTTCAAATTCATTGAGTGTTCTGCTTAAGCAGCTATTCGCATCGGTAACATATTGAATTCTTTGATTTCCATTTATTATTCCCGTAAACCGTAAAATGAGAAATATTATAATGTGCAAATTCATTATATTCATAGTGTCTTTTTAAAATACTACTCTCTTGACTGAAGTAGGCAAAGAAAATGAATAAAAAGTATGTCGATATAATATATATAGTTCATTCTTCAAAATTATCTTGAAATAGTATACAAAAAAGTTATTCAATTCTGTTTGATGACTCAATCCTTCTTGGAAATGAAGTGAATAAATATAAAGAATTATGCAAAGTCTAACTGTGATGTTTATCAATTCTTCCCATTGATATGTAGGAGTTCACTGAAGTAATGATTTGTAACTTGTTGATCATTGGCTTCTCCTCTCAAATATGGATAAAGTCTTGATTCGGTTAATATTATGTTTGAAGGTGTGTTCCAATCAAGTGAGGATAATAATGATAGTTGGACTTTGTCACTCCTTGGTCCGATTTGAGCAGATTCCAAACACGTTCCAATATCGAGTTCGGCAAAAGTCTCATGAAGTTCTTGTCGAGTCAATCCTTCATTTCCATATCGTACTTGCATTATTCTAATACAATGTTGACATCCTTGAGCTCCCTCAAAGCATCTACACCGACTTTCTAAATATGTTACGAAGCGTTTATAGATATAGAATCCGATAACATAGTAAAAAGTTTCTTCAGTAACTCTTCTGATGAATTTTTTTGTGTTTTTCTTTACAACCACTCTTGATAATTGTCCATCCTTAAGATGAGCTGGAATAAACTCCTCTAGAAATATAACCGACATTGTTTCTGTTTTCTTCGTTTTTGGTTCCTTCACCATCAGAGCTAAATTGAAGAATGGTGGAGAATTCTAGAGGAGTAGACTTAATAACATTCCGAATCTTTTATTATTTTCATCCAACAGTTTTTTCATCTATAATTACATCATCAATTTCATGCTCGATTTCCTCTTCCAGTCTTTCTCCGATTAATGGAAATTGTGCTATATGAAGGAGTCTTCTGAAGAGCAGTTGTTTCGTTTCTTCACGTTGTGTAGGATGAGTCATGTAGTGCCGAATTCTATTCCAAAGCATGGTTTCAAAAATCTTTTCTTCCATCGTTTTAAAATCGATCGCGATAAATCTGTTAATCCATTCTAAATCAACCTCTTTTCCAATTTTACCTTCTCGAATGGTAGCTTCAAGATCAACCCATTCAAAGATCATCTTCAAATCCGAGGGTGTTATCGATATTTCTTTTACAGATATTGTTGATTCCAAACATTCCCTGCATTCCATCGCACTGCAGACACAGTTGGACTTTAATCTTTTCAATGACACAACTTTTCTAAAAGCAGCTGTTCCTAGAATGTAGTATAAACATTGCTCGGTGAGATGTGTACGAATTTGTTCATTTTCGTCAAGTTGAACCAAGATGTTATCCGGGATTATTTCTGCAACCTCGAATGGAACAAAATCTTTAATCAGAATGTTTTGAGCCATGTTACTATGAGAAAGTCTACATTCGAAATGATTTTACATTGGATAGTATATTGAATTTATATGAGCTTAGTTATATATTATTGATATTGTATATACGAAAAGAAGAGTCAATGAAGAAAATAAAATTTTATAGTAATAATACATCGTGGAGCAAAACTCTACTATCATATATACTTAGCAACAAAATCACTTCTAAAAATTATGCTAAAATATATTCTGTGCTCACTCCATCGTTACATACTCTTCTTTTTGAATAAAAATATGTTAATCCTGTTCTAAGTTGAGTGTATGAGAACACTCTATTGTCTTTTTTTACAAAACCTTTGTTTATCCCTTCCTTAGGAAATCTTGATTGTAATACTTTTAAAAAAGTGTCTTTTGTAAAACTATTCGTAGTTTTACTTAATCCTTTACTGCTATGCTTTGTAGAATGAGTTTCATCATTCCAGCAAAAGTAAGTCTTAGAATTTAAGGCTACTATTCCATGACCTGAAAATTCTACTTTGAATAAACCAGGAGTCCTTATATCATATTGATATACTTCTTTGCAACAATTTTGTAATTCCCACAACTTTGTAGGATCAGATTTACAGAGTTGGAAATCATCCGCGTGTCGTTCGCAATACATCCTAGGAAACCATTTTCCATATTCTTTGTAGTATATATCAGCGATCTCTTTTCTAACGATATTATCCATAGGTGCTGAAAGAGCCATGTAGGCACTATCTGTATCCATCGCCCCATACTGGAAGTCCTTTCTGTCGAAGTATCTAAAATAAAAAAATTTCAATCCTTAATTCTTGTTATCTTAGTATTATAATACTCTCATTTCAAAAATTTATCATTCAAATGTTTACCATTATACATATTTTTTCTACAAGATACAAATGAGATTACTTACCTATCCATGAAGTCATAGTAGAACTCCAACATCCGAAGTTTAGCCAGTTGTAATATGGAGAATCCGATATGTACAGGTATATCCATCTTCATCTGAATAAATATATATATACAGTCTTATTAGGTTCCTTTACATATATTACTCCAAGTAAATTTTTCATTATGATTCAATTATATCAATAAGATAATAAATATATACTACTAACCGAAGACTTGTGTTGAGTCAACTCATAGAAGCTATCATCGATTTCCTCCAAAGATTCAAATCTGTGTGATCGTATTCTCAAGGATGCTTCATAATCTCCTTGAATATACTTGACATTTCGATGTTTTAATTTCTCAGTGATTGTTTTCCCGTACGATGAATTTCCAATGAGTTTATTGGTTGTGGCTATCAACTCTTGGTCAGGATCTTTGTCACCAGCTCTTCTAGCATTTGAGACAGATTCTCCAAATGACTTGAAAACTCTTCTAGGGGTGTATTCTATGAGTTGATATATTTTGGTTATAATCATCCCATGATTAAGATACCATTTTGCTAAAGTGGTGAGTAGTAAAATTTTTTGTCCAAACACACTCCCCACCAAAGTTCGTTGTTCTTGAGGTAGCATTCCTTCCTTTTCAGCAAATTCTTTCATACTTTCACTAAGATGATTTCTATTCAAAGATGTATTCTTGAAAATGGGGCTCATTTCTGAAAACTTTTCGTATAAGTTTTCAGGAACAGATATATCGCATTCAATGAATCCATATATCTCCCCTTTTATAATCTGCTGAATAATCTCATCCTCGGTGGCAAAGGAATTGGAAGGATAAAACTCTTTGTTGAAGATACTAATAAAGTTCTTAATCTCGGTGTTATCCTCAATCATCTTGTCCCATTCACACTCCCAGATTCTTACTAAACGATATCCAAGTTCTTTAACATATTCTTCCTTCTTTTTCGTTTCCTCCAGAACTTCACTCATGGGTCGATTCTTATATGGATGTATACTTATTCCTTTGGTCTTGTTACAGTTATGTCCATGCCAGAAACATCCATGAAATTGAAACACTGTATTCGATTCTTCACAATATCCATCAACAGGAAGATTATGTTGTCCAATTCTAAATTCTTTATCATTGTTTTCATGTAAGATTTGAATATTGTCCTTCCAAGTCAAAAATTGTAACCATCCATGAGCAGCCTTGCTATTTTTTCGAGGATGAGTGTATGCAAATCCATTTTCGAATCGCCTTATTCTAGGGTTTCCAGTAGGCATTTCTTGCATCATACTCCACAAATATAATGCATTTGCATCAACTCCTAGAATAAGTTCACAAAGTTTGGATTCCTTTCCAAACTTTCTTTCTCAAATCAGTGTTTTCTTCGACTCATGAAGTCTGTGAAAAATAATGCTAGGTCCACCTACGATATTGTCCTTGATGGTAAAGTAAATATCTTTATCGTTTTCCTTGATCAGACAGACAGGTTGACAAGTTTTGAAATGATGTGATGAGATTGTCTGATGATGAGAACTCATAGGATGAGGAGGTGAATCTGAAAGTTTCAACATCAATTTTACCGCCAATCCAGGAAGTGAAATGGCGTCTTTCAACATATCGATTCCCATGGTTCTGTAAACTTTTTTTTGTTTTTCTACAGCTTCAACAAATGGTACTACATCGAGATTGTTGTACCATACTAGAAAATCTTTTAACGTTTTCATCTTTTCTTGTTTCCAAATGTTTAAACAGATTTCATAATCAGCATCCGAAATATGTTCATCTCTCAAAGAACTGTAAAAGCATTCTTTAGGTGGTAGAAACGGTTGTTTCAACTTCTCAAGATCATCCATATATTCATAAGGATAGAATCCTTTTTGTTGAGAACATTTGAAAGCTTTGAGATACTTTGCATAGGAAAATCCTGGAGCAATGAAGTTGGAAATATCCAAGAATTTGAATCTTCTTGATTGAATACAGCTCATCTTGTTTGTTCTTTTCACTACAAAATCAAAATCTTCATCTTCTGTGTCTTGAAGACATCGAAGTAGAGGTCCTTTCATCACATTCAGGTCGTAGTTTTGTGAATTAAATCCTAGAATCGGAATACATGAGATGAATTTGTCGAAACGTTCAAATAAATGACGAAATCCCTCTCTTGAATGGTATACTCGAGGATTGGAAAATTTGCAGAATTTAAATCTTTCTTCAACTTTTCCTTGCTTTTCAGCTTTTGCCTTCATCATCTGTCTAATGTAGTAAAGTTTTTTTTCAAGGATATCCCGGGCTTCATCAGCAATTTGGGAAATATACTGAACAAAAAAAGATATACAAGAATCAGTATCTCCCTCACTTACAAAACACTTTGGATCCTTAAATCCGGGTACATTTGAACAAACTGATATACTCATCAATTCGTGTCTCGATGTGAATGTAACCGAATTGGAATTTGGTGGAAGGTCGGATTTTGGAAGATAACACTCGATATCATAGGTGATTAAAAAAGGATAATAAGTATCTTCCTCAGCCACGGATATTCCTATCTCTCGTTTCAGTTGTTCAAAAATTGTAGGTGTTGCCTTAAACTTTCCTCCTTCGAAGATGAAGTTTGTTACTGTTTCTTGACTACATTTATGTCTCTTGAAATTTCCTCTTTTTGTAAAGCTCACTTCACAGGAAGGACAACTAAACCCTTTAGTATAAGCATTAACATCCTTGATGAAACTGAAATGAGAGTTCTGCAAATCGAGGAAGAGTTCCTTTCCCTTTTTTTGGGTCGATGTCCAGATGACTGTTGAGGTTTCATCAGCATTCAGAGATAATACGGTTATACGGATGTCAGAACACTTCTCAAGAGAAATTAAGTCTCCTAACTCAATTCCAGGAAAATTCTTCATCAGATCTTTGGAGGATGAGGAAGGAGAAGAAATGTGTTTCGAGTACTTTTGAAATAGCATCTTCACAAGTTGCTGTTTTGGTCTTTGTCTGGTGCAACTACATCGCTTTGAACACTCACACATCTCCTTCAATGCTAAACATCTGAAGAAACAGAGATTGTCTGTGTAAGGAGTGCAGCTCATAGTGATTACATGTCGATTGTTAAGAATGTGAGACGGAAGATCTGAAGCCACTCCTATTTGCCCCATTCCAATCAATTTATAGAAATAGAATGAAATATTGGTAATTACATTCAATTTCCAAGCTGTATTCGGGCGTTCTCGAATCGCTATAGCAGCAAGATCTTGTCTTGTCAATTCTTCAAAAAAATTCTGTAGTTCCTGTCTTGTTGTAATCAGTTTTGCTTTTTTGAAAATTGTAGCATTATTCGATGAAGCATGAAAATATCTTAATTCTCCTGAGGCTTTATGTTCAAGAATGCATCCCACACTACAATTTAATTTAGCTCTTGTTTGTAACCCATTCCAAGTTGTCAACATTTCGTTCCATATTCTTTCCGAATGGTTTGGAGTTGGAAGTTCTGCTTGAGGAATATTTCCATTCCATAAATTTACGTTTAACGTTTCAACAACTCTTCCTCGTCGTCTTTTTGTTTTCATAGCATTCCAATATCTTCTTATTAACTCATCCCATGCCTCATCATCATTAACAGGAATGATATCCTGATTAACTTGTTCTCTTTCATTTTCGATAGGAACGATGGGCTCGACTCTATCATTAATACCAACTAAATTGTCATCATCAGCGTCCACTTCATTTTCGTTTCTTTCGATTTGATTTGTAGGTTGATCAGATAAATATCTATTTTCTTCGATTTCATTTGTATTTTCTTCTTCTGATACATCTGATTCATCGGATTCATCCTCAGCAAGATTTCGAGTAATAGGAGTTACTGTTATCTTAGATCGTCTAAGATCTCCTCTTCCAATTTGAGTTGAAGCAGAACGAAATGAAGAATGATGAGAAACAATCTTTACTTTTTCGAAAATGAAAGGGGGATTGGAAACTTGTATAATAATCGAGGCATCATCATCATCATCATATTCGTGATATTGTTCCGAAGAATCATTAGTTGATGTTGTAAACGATTCTGAACTTTCATTCGATTGGAGATGAATGTGTTTAACATGTCTTTTGAGGATTGATTTTTTGTTAAATGAAGTCGAACATTCTAAGCAGATATATTTATTAGCTGAAACAGATGATACACTTCTTTCCCTACTTCTGCTTCTTTCTCTATTATCAATTGAAGTGGAAGGAGCAGAATTTTCCGATGAAATTAAATTATGCTCTCATGAAAGCTTGAACATCTTTGAGGAAGATTTCCAGCTGCCAAGAATTAAAAATCTCATTTTACTATTCTCTCTACATTTATTCATTCATTAAAAATTTTTTCCACCAATTATTGTAAATCAACTCACCTCATCAGATTTGCTCCAGTCTCCTTCTGAATGGGAAGATGCCGGATACATTTCCTTGATGTATTCAAATTTCGGAAATATATAATCCAGTGAAACAGAGATAATCCAAAGTTCTGAGAGAAGATTATACATAGATATCCAAATTGTAGAATTAATCCAAACTTTTGTGAGATATATAATCCAGTTAGTTCGGAGAAATATAATCCAGTGAAACAGAGATAATCCAAAATTCTGAGAGAAGATTATACATAGATATCCAAATTGTAGAATTAATCCAAACTTTTGTGCGATATATAATCCAGTTAGTTCGGAGAAATATAATCCAAAGTTCTGAGAGAAGATTATACGTAGATATCCAAATTGTAGAATTAATCCAAACTTTTGTGAGATATATAATCCAGTTAGTTCGGAGAAATATAATCCAAAGTTCTGAGAGAAGATTATACGTAAATATCCAAATTGTAGAATTAATCCAAACTTTTGTGAGATATATAATCCAGTTAGGTAAAGAAATAGTTCGAAGATCTGAGAATTTCATGTATAATAACTCCAGGAAAAAAGTCTCGATAATGGTGAGCCCATCAAACTTAGCTGTATTTATACTAGTCAAGTTCAAGGAGGTGGAACCCGGACAAAAGTTATAAATCTCTTCTAATCCATCTTGTCTCACTCAACTTTCGTGAAAATTGAATTTCGCGAAAGTGAATTTCGCGAACTTGGATTTCGCGAAATTACACATTATATATATATATTATATAGTCAACTTTCGCGAAATTGAATTTCGCGAAAAGTGAATTTCGCGAAATTGGATTTCACGAAATTATATATTATATAGTCAACTTTCGCGAAATTGAGTTTCGCGAAAAGTGAATTTCGCGAAATTGGATTTCGCGAAATTACACATTATATATATTATATAGTCAACTTTCGCGAAATTGAATTTCACGAAATTGGATTTCGCGAAATTACACATTATATATTATATAGTCAACTTTCGCGAAATTGAATTTCGCGAAAGTGAATTTCGCGAAATTGGATTTCGCGAAATTATACATTATATATATTATATAGTCAACTTTCGCGAAATTGAATTTCGCGAAAAGTGAATTTCGCGAAATCCAATTTCGCGAAATTACACATATATATTATATAGTCAACTTTCGCGAAACTGAATTTCGCAAAAGTGAATTTCACGAAATTGAATTTCGCGAAATTATACATTATATATATTATATAGTCAACTTTCGCGAAATTGAATTTCGCGAAAAGTGAATTTCGCGAAATCCAATTTCGCGAAATTACACATATATATTATATAGTCAACTTTCGCGAAATTGAATTTCGCGAAAGTGAATTTCGCGAAATTGGATTTCGCGAAATTACACATTATATATATTATATAGTCAACTTTCACGAAATTGAATTTCGCGATTTTCAATTTCGCGAAAAGTCTTCTGATATTATGGATGATGCAGCTAAATTTATCAAAACTCATTAATCATTTGATGAGGAGAATTGTATATAACCAGCAGAACTTTACTAAAACGATATCAGTTCTTCATTCAAACTCAGAGAATTAACACACTACACAACTATGGAGGATAATACTCAATCTGGAGTGATAAAACCTGGATCGAATAGTTCAGTGAAGATGACGAAAAAGAGAATTTCACCTGTAACTCTTTCTAACACGACTCCTCCAACGAAGAAGAAGAAATCCAACCAAATCGAAACGAATTTGGAGCAAAGGGCAAAAGATGTGGCAGACAAGTTAAGAACATTAAGTAAGGATACTTTAATGGAGGCAAAATCACTGCAGAAAATGACAGACCTTTCAGTAGGATTGATTATGGAGGTGACAAAAACGGAAGAAGCTCATTCGATCCATGGAGCGTGCTGTATCATTCACTTCAACTATGTGGAAAATGGGATTACTAAATCTACTGCTGTATTTGCTCCAAAACGATTTCTAGATGAATCGCTGTCTTATCCAAGTATTATGGTATATCTTGGATTAAAACCTAAGAGTAATGGACAGGGAAGTTACCATGACTTAAGACGAGTAACAGAAGGAACCTCAACTCCCTTGGACATGAAACGCACTCTAGCCAATCTGAGATCGAAGAGACTTGAAAAACTTATACAACTTTTCGAGACTCGTCATCTCAAGGAGTTCAAAGCACCATCTATTTTCTACAATCACAATGTTGGAACAAGTGAATACAAAGATGCTGAAGGCAAGGTGAATGTGGTACCAGCTGTAGCATTTTCAACCAAAGTTGATGGAGAGGAAGTTCAAGGAACTTTAACGATGCCTTCGAGATATGCCCTTTCGTTGAAAGAAAATTATCCGGGTATCATTATATACAAGGGACTAGTAACATCTCACAATACTCGCGAATACTACGATGTAGTAGTCATGGGACATGAAGAAGCAAGCAGATTTTACGAGAGTTCACAATGCAAAAAGGAATCTGCTATCATAGATATTTCCGATGACGATGAGTGAATGATAAACAACTCGATACAAACTTCGTTATAAAGATTGTACATGAACATTTTCTTATGTATATATTCAATGTTTCATTTATACTATATTATCTTTATTGCGACCTATCTACTTGAACATTTTCATATATTTCAAGTTAAACATAAACTATTTTATTTTTATTGAAACAAAATGATGATGGAAATAATGAATAATACATATAAATATATCTTTTAAAGTGAATAATTTTGTAATAAAACTGATCTTTCATTCAACATATTAATTTCTCCAACAAATTTCAATCTTACATACAAAAAAATACAAAAAAAACCGAAAATAAATTCCTTAAAATTCTTAACCATTCAAGAGCTTCAACATTACAAAATCATCAAATCTTCAAAAAATAACTTTGTACATAAACACTTTCTCATATATATTCAATGTTTCAAATATATAACAATCTCCGGAAAATCAACCCCTCGGTGTCCCAGATATTAACCCCCTCACTCATCCGGTAATCTCTCGCTCTCCTCGATAATCCGCGAGATCCACTCCGGAAAACCAACCAGCCCTCGATGTCCCAGATATTCACCCCCCACTAATCCACCGATAATCCGCGACGATTCGGCCGACTAATCCGCAACGATTCCCCCGACTAATCCCGCGATAATCCACGTTTAATCGGATGACTCATCCCCCACTAATCGGATGACTCATCCACAGATAATCCGCCGATTACGCCGGGAGCGGATCCATACCCCCTCGAATTCAACCCCCTACTCTACACCACAATTTCCCCCCAAACCCCAACATCTCATTCAACTCCACGCAATTCAATCTACACCCCTAGCCAATTTAATTCGCAACCCCCTTTTTCTATCCCCCCGCTGGATCCGTCACTTTTTTGTGTAGATCTGCTCTCTACATACTACTCTTATGTGTACATTAGTCTAAAGACAGCAGGCTTAGCTCTGAAAAAACCCAAGAAGTGTTTGTCTCACCGAAGAGTAAGACTATAAACAAACTATGAGTTCCTTTAGTAAATGAAATGAGTTGAACTGCGTCTGGTGGATCAGAATAAGTTAGGCAGGAAATTATAATGCAATTTTACCAATCTTTATGGTAAGATGGTAGGTAGCTGCTGTTTAAAGCTGCTATTTATCTGTCGTCATGGTTGTAGAAAAATAGAAACATTTTGAATTAATTACAACTGTATTAGTTTAGTTATATTATATAACATATATTAACTTTAAGAAGTAGGTTCATTATATATATATTTATATAAATTTGTATATATATAAATATATATTTATATATGTATATATATGTGCGTTCATTTGTACATATATATGTATATGTAAATATATTTATTTGTGCATGTGGATACAAATATTCATATATACATTGTTACATTTATATATATTAATATACATGTATATGTATATATTTATTTGAATAAATATATACAGTCAAACATGGATAACTCGAACTTCACGAGACCGAGCTAAAGTGTTTGAATTATCAGAGCGTTCAAGTTATCAGAGCACTGTCCTAAGACCATGTATTTACTTATTTATTAGTATATACATGTACATATACAAACTATAATATAAATCAAAAGCACAACTGGCTTGTTTCAAATTAAATGCTTCTAATGTAAAGTTTAAAACGTTTTTATCAAAAAAGTATAGAGATTTTTCTATCACTTGAGATTGGTTTGTTGTTTGAGGTGATGTTATTGCCAGGACTTTTTTAGATTGACATTGGCAAAACTTGATCGTTGTCGAAATGCTCAAAAGAAAAGGCATATTTTTCTTTTGAGCATTTTATGCACGACCCACGAAAGATTGCCTCACTTTACCTTGCTTCCGAAGGGCGATCGCTAAGCGGATGTTTGGTATAATCAAATTTCACCAAACCTTTAGAAAAGTCGTTGACAAAAATATTTTGCCAATTGTGGTAATAACGACGCTTATGAATTACGAAAAGTTGAGGTTTACCTCTATGACTTGGAATAAAGTGATTTTTAAAGCGACAACAACCGTTTCGGTAGCCGTTGGGCAAAAAGCAGTTCGAGTTAACAGTGTTGAGTACGAGTTATCTATAGCTATTTATCATTACGTGGGAACGGACCGAAGAAACCGTTCGAGTTAACCATGTGTTCGAGCTATCCGTGGGCGAGTTATCCATGTTTGACTGTATATCGATACATATTTATGTATGTATATATTTATTTATACATAGGCCTATATATGTGACAGGTCGTGTCATTTTTAATACAAACGAGGTCAAATCACAAAATTTTTTTTAGACCAATGTAATAGAGAAATTTCTCGGCTTTTCAAAACTGTTTTCGGAATTGAAATCGAAGCAACTTAACTTGAGATACAGGTTTTTATCGAAGAAGGTGTTGGTCAATATGGTCGACATCACAAATTGAGAAATTCGTCTTTAAAGTTGATGGATTGAATTTTAAACAGTATTATTTGTTGACGTTTTGGAATGTCATAGCAACCGCACGTTACAGACATTGAATTTTCATGAATGTTGAGATCTATAGGGAAGAGAACATGGCAAGCGATATGAAATAGGTCCCAATGATGTCACTTCAACTCGAATACATAAAACAGTGAGGTCAAGGTCGCATGTTGTGTCATCGACAAGGAACACATTGATACACAGTAAAGGAGTTACTACCAAATTGTGTTGCACATTGAATTGATTATTTTGAGCATAAAATTGATGCAAATGTATCAGTGTTAGAATAATAATCCAATGCACTCACAGAATTTTTACTGAGATTAATGAGTTAGCGTCTTTAGGGTACACGATCTAGGCTCCTAGCCCGGGGAGACAATTTGAGATCAATGTTACTTGTTTAGTAGCTAAATTAGATTTAAGTTAAAGCAAGTTAAAATTGATTAAAATATTATCAAAATAACATGAATATAATATAATGTCAGTGAAAAAATAAACTAATAGCTCTGCTGCTACTATCTATGATTGACGTTTACGTTTCCGTGTCGGGGCGATAGAGCTAGCCTTAGTAGACTTTTTAATAGTCTTTTTGAATTCTGCGGCGGTTGAGCTGTGATCTATTGAGCTGACATATTGAGCTGTGATGGCTGTTGAATAGGCGCTGGGCACACAATATCTCTTTTGCTCTCATCACATAACTCTCTGATTTCTTTGAAAATATATTGCTGACGTTCAACACTCAGACAAAGTGGCGGAATGATTTCAGGCCACTCTGCCCAGGCTGACTCTGCAGACATAAGCTGTATATCTTCACTCTCCACGCTATTGGCATGCTTTTTTACATGGACACTGCCTGCAGCAAAAAAACGATTACTGCACACACTGTCTATTAGTATTACATTTATTGTACAACATTATTGAATTTCTCTATGTTGTACTTTCAAAGCCAAAATTCAGGATGGCAAAGGACACAAAACAAAGTAGGCCTATACCTAATCTTTCCGCCGATAAGATAAACTGGTGGTAGCTCTTAATTTGGCTGATCCTTTTGCTTTTCGCATGAAAAAATCCACTTCAGTCCTTTATTGAAACGAGCACATTGCCATGATCATCCATGACAAGCTGGGCACTGTTTATGTGAGCCAAGCCATTTACTACCTAATTAAATAAAACTCAGATTAAGTAACCAAGAACCTTTAGATAGTTTGTGTATAAATAGCACATGCAAGATTTGAAAATTCTTATTTCACTAATTGACAAAAGGAGTAACATACCTCAGCTATATCAGAAAGAGAGGAAATCTGTTAGTTCTGTATTTCCTTTTTAGCAGGCCAAAGCAGTAATCACAGCTGAACTTCATGTGACCTGCACGAGAAAATTCAGTTCAACCTCCTTGTACAGCCCGTTTGCAACGCGCCAAGCCAAGTACTGTATTACTGCGTTGTTTTTATTCTGGCCATTAAAAAGGGTTTGATATACATAATTGTATCAATACATTTTCAATACAAACATGAAACTTCAAAACATTGGTTGTTGCTTGTATACCAACAGTTGTCAGCGTAGAACAAAGCTTTCTCTTCACCAAGGCAATAGGTTTCTAGATACTGATGAATATAAGATATGACGCTGTTGGCTCCTTTTGTCGAACAAGCAGTCTCATCAATCAGATATTTCACTTGTGCAGGGAAGGTGTCACAGACCACTCCAAATAGCGCACACATCCGAATCGTTTTGAAATAGAGTGGCCCAAGTTGCTGTGGGTTGGCAGGGTAGTAGGCCTAAGAATTACACAAAACGAAAATTTGTTGTTTTTCTATAGACATGCAAGTACATTGTACATTTACTATTTATATTTTATATTTTAAATGTATATTTTTATTTATAAATTTGATTTTTTTTATAATTCTTAATTAGCATTTTCAATTGCTAATTGTCAATTGTTAAAACTCAGCAATGTTTCAACTTAAAACACTACATTCATAGCTTTATACCTTGTAATAGTCGACTAATTAATGTTATATTTTGGGCTGCGTGTGCGTTATTGACGAAAACGTGAAATAAGATTTGCGTTTTGCAACAAGCAATGTTTTAAAAAAAATGTTTTTGACCTACCTGCTGTGCATAATCGATTCCATAGTGAGCAACATGATGTCCAGTCAAAGGAGTGTTGGTACCAAGCTTCGAACCTTCTGTTAAAATATTGTCGTGAAGGCAGGATCTCTAAACTACGACCGTTATCAGTAAAACTTGGCGGAAAATTTCCATCTAATCCATCATTCTCAAGATCTAAAGCGATCTTACTGCTTCGAAAATCACTATTACTTGCTTCTCTACCATGTAAATCTAAATAATCCACATCGACCTCCTCAAATTCTTTCCAAAAGTCACCACCAACGATATCGCAGTAAGACATTTTAAAACGCGATACATAGACTGAATAACCGGAAATGAAATATCGCCATTTTTGTCGTCCTTAGCAACCACTTCAAAGTCTGCAAAACAGTCTAATAAAGCATCCTAGCTAATCATACACCTCAGAAACTGATTCCTGACATATGATTCGCCCTAGAAAAGTCATGACCTCAAGTTCCAAAGTTTAAGCTGCATGGACAAGTTTCTTTGAGAGCTTATTGTGCCCCATATGAAATGCAGCGTTTGTATTGAAAATGATACGCCCTGTCACATATATGCATATGTATATAGTTTTGATAGTTAAAGCTCTAAGAATTTAATAGTTGTAGCTGGACATACACAAACACAGACACAGAAACACACACAAAATTAGCTAGAGATATAAATATATATATATATGTATATATAATATATACATATAAATATATATCAAACTCAAAGTTTGTGTGTGTTGCTTAGTTAGTGTTCGTGTATGTTCAGCTAGGACTAATAAAATCTTGGAATTAAAAATTCACGGCGTAGTGGGTTTGATCTCCCAAAGATTGCAACCAGAAGTTTAAATTAATGCACATAACCACTGAGCTATACAGGCCTTATCAATCCAAGTCGTTATCACATACCACATACCATGTGAACACACTAAATGCTGTTATGAGACATTTTTTGCCCAACTCTGAGATACATGATACTTTTTCGTATTCTTTCCGTTAGCACAACTTTTTCATGCCGCACGATATCAACAATAACTTGTCTCAAATTTTAAAAAAAATTGGCATTTTGTGTACTGATTAAATATACGGGATTAAGTGATATACAGTTCTCGCCATGACGAGTTCAGCGTTATCAATTATGGTAAAGATAGATTCGCAAACAGATAAATGATAAAACGTTAGTTAAGAGTTTGAAGTTTAATAAAGTACATACTGAAAAGTTCTTTCAAGTACATGTTTTGTAAGCTAAAGTCATTTAAGTTAAAATCAGCATTTATCTCACACATTTGTCTCGAAGGTAAAAACTCTCTAAGTAATACATTGCAATGTTACATTATCGTGCAGATCATAACCACAAAATGCACTAAATTTATTGTAGGTAGCTATAGTTACTAAGGTAAACATAATTATTGTTTCGTTACTATTTTTTAATGATGATGATTTTGATGATTTATACCAGGAGTGGCTTGCATTAGATAAGTACTATGGTTTTTCTGTACCAATATATAAACATCTATGGTTTAGCAAACTAAAATCATTAAAATCATTGTATACCAAATAATTTTTCATTGCAATTGTAGCAAAGCAGACTATATTTAGCCATTACTTGGTAATGATTTCAAATTAACATTCAAACACCTTCAAATACATATTTTTCCTCTTACATATAATTTATTTCAACATAACACTTCTTTCATTGTTGGAAAACATTTACTAGTTACAGTTGTTTGAAAAACTTTAAAAACCTTCACCGTGGTTTTATTTTTTCTTTTAATTCATTTGGACGGCACAAAAATACTTTTTTCATGATAAGAAGTTAAAAATTTAGAATGGTAAATGTTGTATGTTGAAAATAAATAAATTTTCTTTTCAGGGACTTTTTTATTATTTGAGCAATACATGGCATTTAGTAGTATAAGTATATACAAAAGCATATACATAAACAATATACAGTCAAACTCGGATAACTCGCCCTCGGATACTTCATGACTTTTACCAGACAGCTAAAATATTGGCCTTTAAAGCTACAGCTAGTTCCTGAGAACCAACCCAATAAACCCTTATGTGGATAGCATATGATTAGAAATGAGAGCAGGTCATTGCATTACTGAGCCTGCTGCTAGTTGTACAAAAAAATGACAAACCTAGTCAAGGTTACCCAGAAAACTAGCCACTATATCTTGATGTACAGGTGAGCATCATTCAGCCATAGCGCTTGCAGGTTCATATTGAAGCATCGAGTCTACTCTGTGACACAGCAAGCAGGAATTAGTTATAAAAATACTCACTGATCACCTCTTATTTCAGTCAAGCGCTTAAAAGACTATGACTATTCAAATTAACAATGAATGAGACACTGCTTGAGGGTTCACCCAGAATATTTGGAAATAGCATACATTGTAAACAGTTTGCTAATCAGATTATTAATGCAAGGCAAACTAGAGCAATATATAGATCAATGAGAGCAATGAAGCATGACCACACATGTCATGCCCATATACAGTACACTGTCAAATTCTCAGTGACTATGCAACCATGACTTTATGCTATGCTGCTCGCTGATCATTTTCAAATAGGTAAATTTAAAAGCTAAACATATTGGGCATGCGGAATGCAACCTTTCATCTAAAGTACCTTGTCTGTTTGATGCATAGTGAGTGAAGAAGTAGCTGGTATGCTTTATGAGTGTACCATATCTTTCTAAAGCACATGTGTCAAACTCACTGCCCGTGGGCCACATCCAGCCCACCTTGTAATCATATCTGGCCCGCAAGATCATTTTACCTTATTGTTATTCATGGCCCTTCCATATGGAGCACTGATGACATATTACTGCCCAGAACTAAAGATCCCTTAACGCAGTGCTTCAGCTGCCTTGCTGCCTACTTGTCGCGTCAGTTAAACTTGAAGTTTGTTTCAGAATGACATTCCTGTATGTTTTTATCCATATTTATGTTCCAAAAATATTTAGTTTTAATGTGTTCAATAAATGTTTATCCTGTTCGCTCTTGACCTAGAACGTGTTTTGAATTTTGGCCCCTTGTACAAATGAATTTGTAATCTGGATAGCTCGGACACATGGTTAACTCGGACGGATTTGTTTGGTCTGTTTCCATGCAATGATAATTTGCTTTAAATAACTCGACCTCAACTTTGTTAACTCGAACAGTTTTTTGCCCAATGACTACCGAGACGGCTGTTATCGCTTTAGAATATCACTCTATTCCAAGCCATAGAGATAAACCTCAACTTTTAGTGGTTCTTAGGCGTCGTTATTACCATTATCGGCGAAACATTTTGGTTAATGACTTTTCTAAAAGTTTGCAAAACATCCAATTTTACCAAACATCCGCTTAGCAATGGCTTTAGAAAGCGAAAAAAGGGAAGTAACCTTCAGATAAACTTAAAGTAAAATCGGCAAAATTGATCTTGGTTGAAAAGCTCAAAAGAAAAATATGTCTTTCCTTCTGAGCATTCCAACAGCGATCAAGTTTTTGTCAATTTTAATCTGAAAACGTCCTGGCAGGCACATCACCTAAAACAACAAACAAATCTCAAGTGATAGAAAAATCTTAATGCTTTCTAATAAATTTTTTTTTATTTCACATTAGAAGGCTCAGGGTCCTACCACACAAATTTTTCATCAGAATAGCCATTTTCAAAATCACTGTGATCACTTTTAAAATCACCGTCGTCCCCTTTTTCAAGTTGGCCACCAAAACAACCTCTTTCTTCACATTCGTCATTTTAATACAAATATCAATTTTGGTAACACTGGGTTGCGTTGAAAACCTGCAACTTGCTCAGAGTGAACTTCTGCTAATCAAAAGCATGGCTCAACCAGCAACCTTCGCAAGCTTATTAGTGATGTTTGGGAGCAGCGTTGCTGATTACTCCGCAAAGAATGACAGGCGTTTTAAGTTTTTTAGGGCTACACTTCCTGTACTAAAAATAGACCAAGATTGTCTTCAATAATCCCTGTCAGTCACAGGCTTGGAAACGGATTTGCTGTCAGTGTGTCTTGGCATTTCATTTCTGTTTACTTAAATTACTTGTCAGTCTATAATTGCTAGGCCAGATGCTTCAAAACTAGTGAAATTTAGTTTGATCGTGTTGATTTATGGACAAACAATAAGTTAGTAAAGGTACCGCCACCCGGAACAAATTTTGTGTTGGTTACGATCGAAATCACGAAATAAACAAAAACACAGAATTATTCGGCCAAAGTTCACAGAATTATCTGAGCTGTGCATGCCCACCGACTTTGTTGATGAAACGTTTTAAATTGGCTAAACAACTTATTAGCGAGCATGATTCTAGCAGCTTTCGGAATTAGAATTGTTTGAGGCGCGTATTACGACACACAATAAAAGTACGAGTGCACTTCAACATAGTAGACACAATGTAACTGATTAGGTTGCGTTCTTGCCGGTATTTATTATTTAGACATTATACATGTAGCTACAAATTGTTTCTTTTTTAATAATACCAGTTTTCTTTTTAGCAGAAAAAGGTTCGGTGCTCGTGTGACCACCACTGTAAGGGGTGGTCGCACGAACGCCGAACTAAATGACGCAAAACGACATCGCTCTCAGCTGTAAAAAGTTCGGTCGAAGACATTTCTGGCCGAAACGAACCATTTCGGTACTGCTCGAAATTTCGTGGCCGAACCCTTGCTCTTATTGGCTGGTTAAAATTCCTAGAATGTTAGCGAGCACGCGTCACATTTCTCCTTACGTGCGTGTGAGCAAAGTTTAAAAAGATATGGGACGATACTTTTATTTCATTAAATAAACAACATGAAGCAATTTACGACAAGGTTCACCCAGACTTGTGATTGTGTTGCATAAATGTAAGATGTTGCACTTAAGTTTTGCATAAATGTAAGAGAATGGTTGTGATTTTCTTTCGTGTAGAACATAATTAACGTGTCATATTCATCCTGATGAAGTATCGTTGACTGATTTGTTTATGTAAAACTGACTTTTTATTAATGTAAAGACTGTTTTTGTTTGTTATATACTCAGCATAGAAAAATTCATATTTTAATAAAAAAAATATAATTATCTTGATGAGAAGGGTTGGCAAAATAATTGTATCAAGTGATTTATTTTGAGCAGCTGAACGATCTTCTGATAAATCTGCTGTGTGATTATAATTTATAATTGTTCCTCAAAATTTTTTTGTTTACAATAGAAATATTTAACTCAAATACATAAAAACTACTAATGAAACTGTGTCCTGTCTCTATACGTATGGTATCTAGGAAGCGAAATGGCTTCGGATGCCGTGTGACGTGTACCACGGAACCGAACCAGCCTCCGAACCGAACCGATCCTACGTCGGTTCGGTGCTCGTGTGACCACGCCTTTACTGTCAAAACAAATTGCAAGGATAACTATATAGTAGTGCCCATCTCCATTGATTGAGTTGCTATTTCAATTTTGCTGTATAGCAACAGTCTAATTTTGTGGGGCAGAAGTGCCACTTTGTCTGCTGTCAAAATTTGTTTTGGGAGAAATTGAACTCAAGGTCCAGAGGCTAACCATTACACATAGAACCATAGAACCATTGTAGTATTTCACTCAAAGGAAACGCACAAAACAATACATTTTATATTACTATTTAAGTATCAATTAATCATTACAACAATTATTATAACAAAAAACAAATCTATTCATATATTAATTATTAATTCAATTTTAAACTTTTGTTAAATATTAAATAACAAATTTCTCTCTTGACAGTACACTTTTTGCTGTTCGGTGTTTTATGGTGAACCAGAATGATATACCTAGACCTTTTCTTGCTTAGCATACGAAACAGTAAGGGAAGCATCGAGTATATGCTCTTCCCACGGTTCATCATGCTACCTGCATGTCCTCTGATACCTACTTTGGTCACCTGGTTACCAAAACACTGTGTATGATCTATATAACACAATCTAGTATATATTATATAATATGATAATATAATATTATATAATATATATATACCATAGTGTATGTTATATAATATATATATTACAATGACTTATATAATATATTATGGAAACCAGTTTATTAAAACTTTCCTTCATAAAGTTGCTCGACAGTGAGGAAGCTACTGTCTAGTCACTTCATTTTTCTATCAAAGGCCTTAAACCTAATATAAACCTAAGTAAAAATGCAAACTCAGAAAGTATTATTTGTACAAGTATCAGTTTTTATTGTTTGACTTGTAAAATTATTTTTTTTACAGTTATTTTCTTTTGATGTTGATATCATTCATCCCAGAACTTCAAAAGGTTGAGACAACATGTGAATACAAGAAGCTTCCATCAAAATGTGCGAATTTGAACAGCCAGACTGGTAATAGCCACGTTAACACCTGCTACTACCAGATGCATTCTGAGTTATGTAGTGATGTGGTGAGAAGGTCAGGAGAAGAGATGTGCCAAGCAATATGTTCAGGTTTGTTGCTAAACAGGTTATATATTTGCATTTTTCTACAAATCTATTATTTTAGCTTTTATTTTATAGACAATGATTGCTTCATAGCTATAAAAACGTGTTTGTAGCTATGAGTGGGTTTATATCAATATTAGTTAATTTTCACATTTGAAGTATCTTTTATAGGTAACGTTGGCATCAATTGCCAAACTAATGAGAGAGAAACCAATAAAAAAGTCGACCTGAGTGGACCTGTACAAAGAGCTATAAACATAGCAGTTTGTGAAACCATAGAGGATCCAAAATCGAAACTGCTTGACTCCATAAACCAGAATGTTACAAATCTAAAAGATGACGTGCTGCCTACACTTCTTATTCACATCTTTTTCTACGTATTACAAAAATTGCTCTGTGAGTACCAATCATGTTATTTCTAATATATAAAGGATACAGCATACTGGCTGACACTGACTGTTCTCACTGACACTTTATCTCTTGCAAATAACTTTGATACGTAGGTCTTTGTTTCATCCAAAAGCATAACCAAAATGATTAAAAGTTTAAAATTAGAATAAGTCTCATTTAAATTTTATTATTGCCAGCTCATGTTGCTTTCCTTGAATGTTTTTACATCCATCACTTTATAATTTGTCTAAAATGTTCTCTATTACTCACAATAGAGCTTGCAATAAGGTTTTTTATGATGCTGATAAGAAAGTAATCACCACTGAGTAAATTATTAGCCGATCGCAAGCCAGCATTTTCAGTACAGGAGAGTCGATACTTGTAAGTTAATTTGCTCTAGGGATAATCTTGTGAGATTGGTGCGCTAGCTTTTAAAATCGACAGAACTCGATAGGGGGGGGGGGGGTGTACTGGAGGAGGGTGTAATACCGTATTAGGGTTTATGATTCGTGTGAATAGCTACAAATACATTGAGTTTCCATGGTTCACTAAACATGACTTAATAGTAAACACTCACGTAATGTGGATATAGTATATACTCTGGACATAGTACAATATAAATGTAGGTATACATTACATGTCTTGCTTAAATAGCAATAAAAACATGAGAGAAAAAATTATACCTAAAAATTGTATTTGTAACCATGTCCTCTGCAGTCTGCTTGCTAGTATCTAATGTTTTCATAGTTATCTAGTTGTTTTTGTAGATAATAAGTTAGTTATTAAATTTATTAATAATAGCATATAGCTAGACAAAATAACTTATAGTTGCATATCTGTGTCAAATAGACAGTATTAGGCAAGGCCATTTTAACTACTTGAATTATTGTTGCATTTCAGCTGCTTTCGTGAAGCTGCTGCAAAAACTCAGTCGCTGTCTGGAGCCAAAACCTGGTAAGCAATGAGTTAGGAACCATAAGCACACTGACATAAATATATCTTGTATAGTCAACTCTTAAGTGTAACTACGAAACACGAGTCCAATACAGTACACTAAGCATGAACCAGATGTTTAGATTTACCACCGGTCTAATATTTGACATATTTCCTATTGAAAGAAGGTAATAACTCTTAAGGAAAACCTTTGTTTTTCTTTGATTATTGCAATCTCATATCATTTTTTGCTAGCCCAGCATATTACCTCACTTGACTAGTGAGAACCTAGATGATGAACATGTGGTACACCATTTCTAATTTATTATGTTTCTATTTATCATCAATCTAACATTTGACGCGTTTCCTACTGCCTGAAACAGTTCCGGCCTAACCAAAAAAATCATGTTTGACTTTCACTGTTTGTAGCTCATGTTGATTTTTCTGAATGGTTACAACTGAACAACTGGATCAACAACTCCAACATTATTCGATCATAATGTGAAACTATACATACAACTATATAACTATATTACTTTACAAGTATACATCTTGATAGATTTATTATTCCAATAAACATAGATGTAACATCAAAACTTTTAGTCCGAAAAAGCCATATATTGCTAAAGATGAAATTGTTTTCCAATTATTGTGTGTACTTTAAAGCGGTGCATGTGTCAAAATATGAAAACTAATCTGTAATAGAACCATGTACAGACTAAGCAATCACATTGTCCTATGTACATGCATAAACCTAGAGATTTCTGCTGTTTGCAAACTTTAGCTGACTTTAAACTATATATGATTATTAATCTATCAACAGTTTCATCGGCATGTTATTTTACAATTATTTCCAGTTTTGCAAATCACATAAAAAAACTTTCCATTCTTTGTCAGATATTAAAACTGTTGCGTCTTTTAGGTTTTCCATTTTGAAATTGTTTAGACAATAAGTAGTCATTAAATCCTAGTTGTCTCTAAAAACTTGAAGTTATCTTCTGTTGGATGCTTTTAACTGAATATGAGAAAGATGATAATCACTCAATAAAAGATTGGAGGCTCCTGTGATTTCAAAAGTAATTTTTCCAGAAACAAATTTTTACTATGTAACCCAAAACATAAAAAGCGTTGTCTTTTCAGGTCATCCAATACAAGAGGTAGGAGATGATGATCATGTTGGAGAATAGACTCGGGCAACATGACGAGATAATATGGTGTCCGATAATATGGTGTTTTCAGAGCTGAAGCTCTGAAAACTTTTTAGTTGTTACAAGTTATCGACTTCCAAGCATTCCAACAGAAATCATATCATTACACACAAGATATATGTTACCGGGATAGACTGTAACAGTTTTATTACACAATCTTACAATTATACTGTACAATTACATAATTTTTCTTACCACTTTAAACATATTTAATAGTTCAATCTCAAACCTTTTGTTTAGTTATTTGCATGTGTTTTGTACACATGATTTCAGAATTGAGAGGAGCACTTTTTGGGAAGTCTCAATTGTTTCATCGTCACTTCGGCAGAAATGGGAATAATGCTCAAGTTATTGCGTGTCTGTAAACAAGCTAAGGAAGATGAGTGTTGCTCAAAATATTGTTTTATTGTCTGCTAAAAATCATTCAACTTGCATGAAATATTTTAAGATGTTTTCTATGCTAAAAATATAAAATAAGAAATGATGTTCTACCATTTATTGTCAAAGTTTCAGAATAGAACAGGAGAAGCATAACAGAGAATAGAATCAAAACAAACCACTGCAATCTAGTGTCTCTGGGCTCTAGCTCTAAGATTTTCATAATTGTTATCAGTTAAAAACTTTTGTTTATTCCAAAAGTAATCACATCTATGGGGAATTATACAAGTAAGTAAGTGAAGTAAGTGAAGTCTATCAGTTTTACTCTAAACCTCTTGCCTTTTAGATATATATTTTAGGATCTCCTTTTAGGATAGCCTTTGATATTTCACAAGTCATATCTATCTGTATAAACTGCGAGGCAAGAAAACATAATATTTAGCTGTTGACACTTCAAAGAGAGTTGTATTTTGCTATTGTGATTTAACTGAATATTTTGTTCCATGTTAGGTTCATCTTGAGATTGAATAGAATTGGTTTGCAGAGACGATCTATCGAGCAAGTATTTCTATAACATTTTGAAAATGTCGACGCAATATTTGCAGAAGCTAACAGTACGCGCAATGAAAAATTGTTCACAAACACAAAAGTTTAATTTTTTCAATGCAGTCTATAGATCACTATAAAAAAATTATATTTTTATTCGGTAGTGTATGCGTTGAGATATTTTCTCAATAAGGAATGTTGTCATTTTATGTTTGTGAGCAGACAACTCCTTACAATATGACAACAAAGTATGTCTTTGCACACGTTGGCATTTCTTTTTAGTCCCACTATTCAATAGACAAAAAACATGGATTATTGGAGAATTTTAGTTCCAGTCAGTAACTTATCACCACTTGGTTAGACTGGCTAAATTTATGTAGTTTATCTATTAACAGTCTACCTCAACCTTTTTGTATCTTATGTTTATCATCTTTCATTAAAATTAATAAATTTCTCTTTAGTAAAAACATATTTATTCAATAAAAAATATTTCTTTATTAATGCTTCTTTTAGTTTCTGTAATGTACTAGATTGACTAGCGAATGAACAGCTTGCTAATAAGCCAAGTAAACCATAAATATGCAGTTTTTTGTTGTTGTCAGAGTGAGCAGCATCCTCTCAAGAAGCCCTGAATATGCACTGCTAAACTCTGCCTATAGCAATAGTGTAAATCCTATCGCAAGATGACATAGGCTGTTGTTGCTAAAACAAATTAGTTTTGACTTTGACATACCCTGACTATGGTTCATGCAAACAGCTTGTTCCAAGGCTAATAAAGGCAAAAAGAAGTTACGAGCTAACTTGACATGTGAGCAGCGGTGTGCTGATAATTCGCCTATGCAGAACGCCTTGGTAGCTGCTTGCTTTTTGCCCTGCTTAAGCAATATGCCAGCCAGAACACTTACAAACACTTGTTTACAGAGACAGTGTTAGGTGTTAATAAAAAATACTGACGCACCAAATCTAGCCGTTAATTTCAGCTGTCAACCACTTAGCCGCATTTGCTTTGCCAGCTATGTTTAGTTTAATAAATCACTATAGTTATTTTTTTCTGTTCATTATGCTATTACAATAGTAAAATACAGTTTACTCAAATTAATGAATTACACCTATAGCACGCAGTACATAATACGAATTTGCGAAACACATTCAGTTTGTCTGTCTTATGTTTAGACCTAAATTGCAGATTGTTGACGGAGTAGTGCATATAGTGTAATTTAGACATTAGACTGTGGGCCTTCAGAATTGAGAAAGTTCACTGATTTAGGCACTGAGAACATTTAAATAGCTAAATAATAACTTTATTTACACTTTTCAATGTCATTTAAAGCAAATTAGACCATGGGAAATAAACCAAAAATAGTAAAGAAAATTTGGTGTAATGAAAAAAATATCTGTTTTTCATAATGCTTTTTTATGATGCACATTGGTGAGCAGAGTGTTGATGTCTGGCATAATGTGTAGGAGAATAATTTTCTTTAGACAAAGTAAAAAGGTAATAAAAAAAATAAAGCAGTCGATATAAATAATTTAAACAGTGAATAACTAAAACCACATTCAGCTCTTCAGCATTATGGGTGTTCTATTTTTCTTTATTGCTTTTCGATACAAATGGAAACCAGCTGAGAGCAAAGTGAAAAATTCACAATTCTGGTAAAAGAAACTTCTGGTAAAGAAAACTTGGGTATTGAACAAAATATATTCTTTGCGTTAATGTTTAGTATAAGGAGAATAGTTTTCTTTTGGGATAATAAAGGGCAAAATCGACATATTAAATAATTTAAACAGTGAATCACTAGAAAACATTAAGCTCTTCCGAGTTAAGGGTATTTAGACTAATATTCATTACAAAGGAATATCAGATTAAAGTAACAGAATGGAGAATATATAACTCTGGTAAAGTAGTGGTAGGCCTTTTATTTACACCAATATTTCTGAGGTAAGTTGGAGCATGAAATGATGGTCTATTTATGAGATAGTAAAATTGACACAGCTAGAGAACTGTAAAATATTGCCTATTTGTATGCCTAGAGGATTGGAACTGGCAGTATTTTTATGTTTTGTTGTTTATTGTGATAGAAAGGGCTGCATACAGTTTCCCTGAGAGTATAAGTTGTTAGTCTGTAACTTGGCAGTAGTCAGAAGTATGGAGTTCTGTGTATACCAAAGTGATGCATAACATGTGGCATGCTATATTAGGTATAATGCTATAATGTAGCTTGATATCACAAGATACAGATTTATATTAGCCTAGAAATATTGATATTTTAGACGCGAATAACGTAACATTTACTTTAAGGTTTTGGAGAAATTATATTATTCATTTTATGTTATTTAATTAAAAATTTATATTATTATAAATTAAAAGTACTGCTAGTTTGCCAGAATTTGGGAAATTGTGTATTCTTTTAAAATTAAATGACTCTAGAACAAAAACATTAACATCACTAAGATGGTATATATATATATAAAAGCCAGTCCGACAGTTGACAGGTTATCAATGAATTTGCAGCATTCTGTTTTTAGAAACAGATTTTTTGAATGGCTTTCTAAATCTGCTTTAGTTTACTACTCAAATAAATAATGAATCTTATAATGGAAAGAAGCTCTATCGTTGGCTAATTTTAACAGTGCTTATACAGTAATAGAGTGTAAATATTTTAATTTAACATTGTTACAAGTGAGTCACATCTATTAGCATGATTAAAGACTAAGGACAATTCTAGCAACTGCTATTAACAAAATAACATTTTGTAATAACATTTGAACTCTCATACTGTTATTTGTAGAATTTATTACTATCTACGATATTTGAAGTGGTGTTAGCATTTATTGAATACCGTTCTTAAAATATGAAGCTTGAATCATTTCATATACTTGCATTTTCATACAAATAAAACTTATCAAACTAAAGTAGATGCCAATAAAATGCAACTATTCTATACAACTGCCAACCTTTACTATCAGTACACAACTCAACGTCATGTTATGTTTCCTAAGACTATATAAATATTTATCATAAAGAGATCTTTGATAATCTTAGTAGGGCATATTGCTAAAATTTTGTTTTCAGGTTTTTACCAATTAGTGTAAACTTGAAACAGGCATAGCTTTGTACTGCTATGTAAACTATATAAACTGTCTAACAACTTACTTTAACACATTTTAGGCAAGTTTCTCCTCCTGGCCTCTCCTCCACTCTGCTATTTAAACCTTGCCAAGTGTAAGGTAGTAGCAGTTATTAGTATGACCCTTCTGTATATGTCAGTTCAGAATGGCACATCTTCATTGTTAGTTTATGTATTGGCATATTGCCTTTTTGCAAGTGTTTGGCTGCAACACATCAACACCGGTTGAAAAAAAATGAATGTAAAGGAAAATAACTCTAACGGAACAAAGAAAAAGAAATCGACATGTTTCCATTAGTTATAATGGCATGAGGAGATTTAACAGTCATAGAGTATATTAGCACACACTGAACACTAATTATACTACTTTGCTTTTGATCTTCAGTTTAGCTATAAGCTTAGGACACGCAGGCCTAGTGTGTTCGTAGCGTGCACTTTGAGTGCAAACCATTTGTCCCTTTAACTGTTTGTTAGTTTTATGATGACAAATCATCAAAGAAAAAGGAGCATTTGTAGTTCTTCTTTAAGCTAATCATATCTAGTTTGGCAAATGCTACTATTTGACAGCTGACTTTGACTGCTGAATTTGGAGAATCATATTTTTATTACTAACTAGAACTGTTTCAATAAACAAGTGTTGGTAAGTCTTGAGACTGGCACATTTTGTAGGTAATAAGAAAAACACTACCAAACTGCAATCTTATTATCAACCTCAAGCCATTCAACAGTCGTGTTAGCTAGTAACTTCTCATTCCCTTTATTTGCCTAAGAACAAGCGGTTGGCTTGCGTCTTGGTAGCAGTATGTCAAATCAAAGCTACTCTTCTCTAACTGAAACTACAGTTTTATTCTGCAGCACGATCTTGACCATCTTTAGGCAGTGTTCAAAAGTTAATATTCAGAATTTTTTTTAAGGATGTTGCTTACTCTGACAACTACATAAAGCTATATCCTTATGGCTTACATGCCTTATCCGGAGCCTGTTCATTCACTATTCAATCTACTATACTATATTATCTCTACTAAGCTATCATACTAAATGTACTGTATTCAATAAAGCTGATTACAGAAGATATAGAGGAGCAATGTTTAACTGGTAAATTATGCTACACTTTAAACTACACACGTATGTTAATTAGTCAAAACAATGTGTACATGAATGTGTGTAGAAGTTTACCTGTTCAGTGCTCTTGGAATTAATGTATTTGAAATTCTCCTAACATAGGTAATGATAAGGTAAGGACTCACTACAACTGGAATTCTTTAATCAATCTTTTTATTTTTGTTCCTTTGCAGTATGGAAAATAATAAATACTAATGCGTTCAAAGCTTTACAACGTATTTCATGTCGTAGCTAATCGTCTGCCCATAAACCCAGCTTACCATAACTCCTCATTGAAGAGTAAACTCCACACACTCTCTACCAATTGTGAATCCAACGTATTCATTATGTCAAATAGACTTTATAACAAAATATAAATCCTGTGTTTGTGAGTGACTTTCTATCATACATACTGCCAGCTTCTGGAAAAGTTGCATCAAACTTTTATAGCGTTCTACAATTGATTGCCAGATTGTATCAGCAAACAAAATTTATTTGATTCGAAGATGAGCATAACATATGAGAGAAAAAGTATCCAACTTGAATCTTAGTAATGAAAAATATTTCTGTCAGAAGTGACATTTGTTAAATATTTGTAAAGTAGTAAAGGTTTTTTGTGTTTTGCCGTTCTTATTAAACGAGCTCAGCAATTGCATTTGTAAGATTGCATGGCATCAGTTGAAAAAAACATGAAAATATCAAGTAGAAACCGTGACAGCTTTTCATCCAAGTAACAAATTTAGAAAAAAATTGTGTTTTCAGAAAAGTTTTCAGAAAACCATTTAGTATGGGTAATGAAAATCAAATTGTCACTCTGCTTTCACAGGCGAAAAGTAGATTATTAAAATATATTAAAATAAGTTAATCGCAAGGAAAGGTAGCGCTACAAAGCTAGCTGTTGAGAAAGATCCTATAAATAGAAAGAACTGCAACTCTTTCTCTTAGTAAAAAAATCAAAAGCCAATATCGTGTGACGCTATTATGACAGGAATAAACATGCCATTATTTTTATGGCCAACTTTAAAATTGGAACAAAGCCAAATTAAAACATAACGCTGGAATTTAAGCACACGAATTGGAATCTGAAAACAGCTTCGGTTTTAGTAGAAATATTGCATAAGAACCGCAGTATCAGCTATTTTTATTATTTAATATTTGTTTTTGTTTATGTGTAAAACAAGGCAAGCAAGCTCATTGGCTAATGGTATAGCAAATTATCAAGTCACCTGTATAATTAATTACCTATGATAACATCAGGAACATTTGGCAAATTACTGTGGATACTTGCATTACAGTCTAATCTTAGAAAACGACATGAAATATTGATTATTAACATTAAACTGTTTGGCTTCAAAACATATGAAAATAATCCTTAGAAATTTATCATGCATGGTTGCCTATTTCAAACCTTTTTACTAATTACTAATGATAGGCAGTGCATTTCAATAACAAAACAATAGTAAATGATGATATCCTTTTTATCCAGTCTTTTAAATTATGTTGGCCAAGCTTTTCAATGAAACCACCAAGTATCCAAATATAAACAAAATGAAACTCATTAATAATATTTATAGCATACTTTAAGGCAGCTGAACTATTATTATAGGTAGTAGTCTTGGTTGTCTACTGAGTTGTCTTCTATAACAATTATGGATTTATTGAAGAATGCTTGTGACTTAAAATAATTATTATCACTTTGTTTTTACCAGTTGTTATAAGGCTCAAATGAATACTTTGTAGTTTCTAAACTTAATACATGACTTTTCAAGCTGGCTGTCAGGCATTACTTAATATCTATGTTGGCAACCAATTTAGCTACACAGGCACGTACGCATGCGCAAACACATGCACACACACACGCACACTCACATGCACACAAACGCATGCACCCACTCACTAATTCACACACACAGACACACACAAATACACACAAATGTACGCACGCAGACACACTCATTCACACGCCGACTCATTCACGCACCGACTCATTCACGCGCCGACTCATTCATGCGCCGACTCATTCACTTGATGACTCATTCACTCGCCGACTCATTCACTCGCCGACTCATTCACTCGCTGACTCATCGACTCTCCGACTCATTCACTCGCCGACACATTCACTCGCTGACTCATTCACTCGCTGACTCATTCACTCGCCGACTCATTCGCTCGCCGACTCATTTACTCGCCGACTCATTCACTCGCCGACTCATTCACTCGTCGACTCATTCACTCGTCGACTCGTACTCGTCGACTCATACTTTTCGACTCATCAACTCGAACTCGTCGATTCGTACTCATCGACTTGTATTCATCGACTCTTCAACTCGTAGACTCATCGACTCGTACTCATTGACTCGCCGACTAGTACTCGTCGACACATACTCGTCGACTCGTATTCGTCGACTCGTACTCGTCGACTCGTACTCGCCCACTCGTACTCATACTCGTTGACTCGTACTCGTCGACTTGAACTCGTCGACTCGTACTCGTCTTTGTACTCGTACTCGTACTCACACTCACACCAACACCAACACCCACACTCACACCCACGCGCATGCCCATGCCCATGCCCATGCCCATGCCCATGCCCACGCGCATGCCCATGCCCATGCCCTGCCCATGCCCATGCCCATGCCCATCATGAGGCCCTACATGAAACTTTGGTAGACATGGTTTTTAGCATAGAATGGGCACCGACTGCAGGTTAGAGGGTCATAAATAAACCTGGCTGTTAAAGACAGGGGATCAAGTAAGTATATTCAAAATGCTACACATTTTCAGTTTGAGTGAGAACTAAAACTGTTTTAGCCTGACATTTAGCTATATATAAGTTTTAGTGTTAGTTTATCATATTTTCATGTTATTCGTCTAGTTTTAGCGATTTGAATCTACCAACAAAAATCTACTTCAGTACAAGTAAACTCGCAATCACCATATCTGCAGGCAGGCATGTTATCCAGTACACTGCACTGCCATTGTTTAAGTTATGCAATAATTAAGCACAAAACTATGCAGTATGATTAAAACCAGCCGCACACTTTTATGCAGCATAATATTGATTGATATTAGAATGCTTGAAGCTACTTTTGATAGGTAATGTAATGATTATATACAATCAATGATTATAAACAACCTGGCATTGGACATTTTGGAAAAAGCTCTTATTACAATAAAACTTTAGACAAGCTGAAGCTAGCAGCTGAGTTACTCAAATTCATGGGGTAAAAAAACTTTGTCAATAGCAATTAAATTTAGCAAGTAATGCTAGTTTTCTGTGTAGAGAAGTCTTTCCCTATTCATGCAACGCCATGCATTCAGATAGTGCCATATTAAACATAACATACATTTAAAGAAAGTTATACATCTTATATAATGTGCTGTGCTTGTGTATGCATTTGCAAGCTCTAGTACTAGTATATCTGTAAGGCAGATCAACAACATAGTAGCGCATTTAATGTATGTTACAGTATTCTATGACTAATTAATATGTTTGTTTTATAGGTTTAATGTTAATTTATATCAATAATTACACTGTAGAAAAATGTAACTATAGCATAGCAACTGGAGGTTTAATATAAAACTAAATAAGCAGACAATAGATAACACGATAGCTCTATTTCACATTTTACTAAGTATGCAGATGTATTAAAGGAACACTGGCGCGGTAATTAAGTGTTTTGGTAAACTAGGGAATATTCCTACTTTGGTAACATTTTATTGCATGACCAAGCTCTTGTGGCAAATCAAGTTCATTTAGAAAATGACTATTCTCATTGGAAAATGAAAGATGGTTGGCAAAGATCTCCTATCAACTGTGACACACTGTTGGTAATCTTGTGCCAATCTTCTCATGTACAGTAAATTTTGGAAAGGTTGTGCCTTGTGAGATTTTAACAACGTTCAACACTTGCAATGACTATTAGTGATCAATTGTTTTATGGAACAGTCACTAGTGTTTGCAGCCTATATGAGAACCATATTTAGTTGTTTGCGGCTAAAGAGTGGCTCCAACAACAAAGTTGACCCTTTAATAAAGTGCGTTACAGCAGTAATTTATACAATGATGATTGTTAGCATAAGTTTGTATGAAATGTTAACCAGTTACGCTTGAACTTTTTTTATGCAATTATTATAATTGCAAACAACCTACTGTCAATGTAAATAACTATATTTGACCATAAAATGTGGGATTAAACTATTAGGACTTTGCAATTACATAGAAGTTAATGGTTATTAAAGCAATGCTCATACATTTCTAAAACATTTTCTATAACATTTCGAAATATTATATTGAGATATGATAATTAAACTTTAATTTGTTGTGCGTAGTGGCTATTGTTACGACTAGCCGTTTACAAAGTGAATAATATTGACAAGTTGTTTAACTCCCACAATGCTGGCTTAAAACATTCAGACTTCACAATTACATACGCAATGTTAAGGGTTAATAAGAATATAGGCTCTCTTCATTCTCAGCTTTGTTATTCATCTCAACAATTGGCTAAATTGACTGTAGAAAACCTTTCAAAGGACTAGAAACGGTGTAAACTGACCACCTAAAAAAACAGAGTCAGAAATCCATTCAACTTTTTCCAGTAGTTTGTAACTCATAGTGTACACAGTTGATCACATAGTGCAAAAGCTATAGATTTTATTATACAAGTATTAATCACTACATACTATTAATGAATTTGATCAATGTTTAATATATTAGAATATAACCAATGTTTTTTGCCTTTTGCACAAAGCCGGCTTCTAAATATAGAATATTGGTAAGTTGATGCTTTTAACAAGCAATATTCTGAAGAACTTTTCAACAGAGGAATTCCTCATCATATAATAACTTGATTACTTTATATTCAGGAGGCATATTTTTGCCAAATTTTGAAACAATGTATGTTATTGGAGGTGATACTGGAAATAATGCTTTGACCATGTTCACTACACCCAAGTATGCATTGAAAAGAACCGGAAATGCTATCATAAAAGGTCAAGATAACCTTATATGGCTGAAGGCATGCCTTTTTATTTCAATGACACAGTTTGCGTGGTCATATTGGATACATAAAAGGGATACTGAGTGCATCTTAACATCAAACAAGAGCAGAGTAAAGAATATATAGAAAAGCAGGGAAAATTAGCATTTGCTATGTGGCTATGCCGCATAAAAGGTATGCTTTTAAAATAGGATTGGTTCATAGCTGGCAGAAGTAATAGACAAAGTAATCGAAGACTGTAATTTTGCTATATTTTCAAAAACCTTTTATTACTCTAAAAAGTTTTTTATTTTTAATGATATTAAAAAAAAATGAAGCTCTCAGCTACTGAAAAGAGCCTAGATATATTTGTGGGTTTCAATTAGTGAGCTGTGAACTATTAACCCTATGTAATAAACTAGACTCATGCTTGTGAGATCAGATCATGGTCCTTTGTCATGTATAGGGTATTATGTAAAACTGGCTATAATTGCTTGACTATTACCTACTTATACATGTAAAATGACAACTCGAAAATGCCACTTAGAAAAATGAGAATATGTTTTAGAGATGCAAAGATCCGAATTAGTTCATTGTTGATTGCTGGAAAGTTGAGTACAAAATTATTTAATGGAGACTTTCTAACGGTACCATTAAATATTTTAATAACTTCATTGAAGGTATCAAACCTGTTGTGAATTCTTACTTTAAAATTTATACTCAGGGGTGAGTAGTTTTAGTATGTTTTTATTAGTACTTGTATAAAAAAAATTTATTCTCCGTATTTTCATTTAATTTTTTAGTTATTTCCTTTGTTGGTGTTATCGGCATCTAACCTGACACTTACAACAATAGAGACGCTGCAAATATACCAAAACCAGCAATCAGCAACTGCTAGTCTGACCTTTCAGATGACTAAGAGTCATGTTAACACCAGCTGCTACCAGATACACACTGAGTCCTGCAGCAGAGTGACGAAGAGGTCAGGAGAAGAGATGTGTCAAGAAACATGTTTCGGTTTGTTGTTTTACAATTCATATACTTTGTATCTCACTACAGAGCTTTTGTTCAGCTCTATCCAATAGACAATGATTGCTTTACGGCTATAAAATGGTGATTTTGCCATGAGTGGGTTTGTATCCATGTTAATGGAATTCGCCTTGTTAAGTACTTGTTATAGGTAACTTTGGCATCAAGCGCCAAACCAAAGAAATAGAAACCAATGGAAAAGTTCAATCGAGTGAGCCTGTACAAAGAGCTATAAACATGGCAGTTTCTAAAGCTATACAGGACTCAAAACCTAAATGGTTGGACTTCAGGAACCAGCATATTACAAGTCTAAAAGATGACGTGCGGCTCATACTTCTCACTCAAATCATCTTCTATCTATTTCTAAAACTACTCTGTAAATACATATCATGAACTAACTTTTATATCACATTACTAAGTAACTGTAATGATAGTAGTACAGCACATACAATATACATGTGTGTGTTGTGAGTACATTAAGGAAAATCATTTATATTATTGTCGTATAGTTTTATAAAACTGTAATAAAAGTTTGTTTCGAGTCATTTATATATTTCATAACAATATTCATACCTTACCCATACCAACATCTTTTGAAATAACCTTCATTGCACAGTTTATAACTTGGTATGAAAATGCCCAGGGAGGTTTTTGGGAAATTCTTATAAAACCGTAATCAAGTTAGAGTTTGTTTAAAATGCCATGTAATGCAAGAATTGATAAAAATTTCCTTGAAAATAGAGTTATTTTATGACTCATGACAAGAATAGGAAGCGCAGATGAATAAATTATTAGACAATGTTTAGCAAGCTGTGGCAGTGCTTGATGCAGTGGTGTTAAGAGAGGAAAACGCAATATTGCAACATAGTATCAGTCTTTATGATTCTTGTGAATAGCCACAAATGTATTGAAGTTCAATGGTCCATTAAACATGACATAGGGGTAACCACGCAGATACCACATATATGGTAAAATATACATGCAGGTTTACATCCCTTGCTTGAATAGCAAAAACAACCATACAAGAAAAATTTCTGATTGACCTTAGTTTTTGCTACAATGTATTTTACAGTCTGCTTGCTAGTATTTAAGGTTTTCATTGTTATGTAGTTGTTTTTGTAGATTATAAGTTTGTTATTAAATTAGGTAATAGTATCATAGCTAATCGAGAAAATTTTGTTTTATTTTTTGCTTTCTGTCTCAAATAGATAGTACCAAATAAAATCATTTTAACTGTTCTATTTGTTGTGGCATTTCAGCTGCTCTGGTGAAAGCTGCTACAAAAAATAAGGTTGTGTCTAAAGCCAAAGCCAGACAAGCAATGAGATAGTAAGCATAAACACATTAACACAGTATGTATCCTGTATATTCAACAATTAGCCCTAAACTATAATCCAACAGTATACTTTAGTACAGCAGTACATTATAGTACACCGGGCTTGAATGAGCATGTTTATATTTACCACATGTTTAATGCTTCCCGTATTTCCTATCAAAAAAGGAATAATTATAAACAAATGAATGAAAGCCCTGTTTAAGTTTTGGTTATTCCCAGCTCACATCATTTTGTCGCTGGAAAGATATGCATGGATAACATTACTTGCGTAGTCGACACTTAGGCAATGGTAATGTCACGCGCAATGCCTCAGTCATGCTTCAGCAATGCCTCAGTATGTTTTGATTAATTGTTGATGCAACATTTGACATATTTCCTAAAGCCTAAACAAATTAAACCCTAACGAAAGAAAATTTTGTTTTACTTTTCTTGTTTAAGCTAACGTTATTTTTGCTGAATGATAAGCAACAATTTTAATCATATACAGTTATGTATTCAATTTGAAGATGTAATTAAATAGGTATATACATCTTGATAGAATTAATATTGCAATGAACATAGATGTAACATTTCAGTTTTTACTTTGACAAAGCCATCTATTACTAGCTGATATCTCCGCTAAAGATAAAATGGTTTTCCAATTACTGTGTCTACTCAAGAGAGGTGCGCATGTCAAAACATCCAATCTAATCTATAATGGAATGATATATTAGTTCAGAATAAGCAATAACATTTTTCTATGTACATGCATAAACCTGGAGTTGTCTTCTGTTTACTACTTTCAGATAAATGTGAACTATATGGCAACTACTCTTTCAACCTTTGTTGGTCTATCATGTTACAACCAATTCTTATCTTATAACTCCCATTACAAACTTGTGCTACTTATTTCTAGATATAAAGTATGTTGTGGTTGTGTAGGGTTCTTTTTTTAAAATTGGCTAGACCATAAGCAGTCATAAACCTAGATGTGATCGTAAACCTGGAGTTATCTTCTGCTTGATGCTTTTAAGTGAAAGTGATATAGGTTGTAATTAGTCTATAATAGAATGTATGCACATGTGATTTTGAATTTAATATTTTTTCAGAATACGATTCTTGCTGTATAATCCCAGATATTAAAGCTGTTGTAATTTTAGGTTTTCTAGTACAAGAGGTTGGAGAGGCGGATCACATCAGAGAATAGGCTGAAACAAAATGACTAGCTTATAGTGTGTCCAGACTGAAGCTCTGATAGTTTTACAGTTATTACTAGATATAGACCTCTACAAACTATACGTTTTATATTTACAAATTTTCGTCTTGAAAAACCAATGTGAGATGGGTTTCTGAGAATTCTGCGAAGCAATGTCAGAAGAGTTGCGGTTCTTACTAGCTATAAAGGGTCTCTCTTACTAACCAGTTGATTTGTGCTAACGTGACTATCTCTCAACATACATGTAATTCAATCTGTTTCAACTGGCTATTTGTTATCTGTAAAGGAAAACAACAATTTAATTTCAATGTTTTATATAAAAGTGTCTGTTTAAGAAACTCACTCAATTATTTTTTAAGCTTTTTAATAAAAAGCTGTAACAGTTTCTAAGTGATATTTTTATTAAATGTATAAAACATTGCAACGTGGTCTCAAAGTTTCTATTGATTAGCTATTTTGCTAAAAACACAGAAATACTAAATTATATTATACATTTATTATACTATATGATATATGTTTTACCTAAATTAGTTTTTTTATAATAAACTGATAAGCAGGAAAATATCATATTTAACTTTTCTGCCCTAAGCAAGCAAAATGCTCTATCTTACTTGTTATTCAAAATTCACTTTTTTGTGGTTATATGTAAGTTAGGTTGAGATCTAACATGTCCCGGAATTTCATACTTCTTATACCACCAGAAATAGTACTTTTCACTAGGTGCAAAACGTCCTATCCACAATTACCACACGTAAAGTGGCAATCAAAACGTCCTCTCTGCAGGTAGGGCGTTTTGATTGGCCTGAACATACACAACGTTGGGCATGACACAGAATTATGTAATCGCATAGTATATAAACAAAGAGAAGCAAAACTGAAACAGATATATTCGGTTGATTCTAAGGCAACTTTTACAAGCTAGTGCACTTCTGAGTGCTCAATCTTATTGCTATATTTTTATCATAATATATTTATTATGACAAGACGATCTCTAAGTGACATATGTCTAGATACGAAAATCTGACTCTGAGAATTGATGAGAAATTTGTTTTAATTACATGTCCATGGAAAGGTTTTGCTTTCTTAAAATACTGATATTATTGCCCTCAATTGATTGTTTTAAACTATTTTTAATAAAATTGTTTTATTTAAACCACTATTTCACTGTTTCTTTCATTTCATAACATCACGTTTGAATAAGACTTAGATCTTTTATGATCTCTTAACTTTTGAGCTGAAAGATGGCTATGACAGGGCTTTATTTCTTGGGTTGGCTGAATAATTAATCAGAATTGCAATATTAATACTTTGCTGACTAATTGCGATTAGTATCAGGATAGAAACTGGTAATCTTTTGATAATCCAGTCATAGCAACTGGCCATGTGGCAAACTAACAATGAGAAACCAGTCCAATTAAGCAATCAAAACGCCCCATCTGCCGTGATAGGGCATTTTGATTGTCTTGTGCCAGCATGGTAAACTGTCAATTTAGGCAATCAACGCGCCCTAGTTAAAATAACTCTTTTGATTTTGAAATTTCACAAAAAAAGTTATTCTGGTAAAGATTGCTGGATAGCTCACATTAATAAATTAGAAAAAATAATTGAAATACTGCTAATACTGATGCCAGGCTCAACCAAAACACGTTTGTGCTGGTGCTGAACAATTTGCAAAGATCAAGATAGGTTGTTTTGCTTGCTCAGGGCAGTATTGTCACTTCGAAGAGAGTTACTTTGTGCTATTGTGACTTTGGCTGCATAATTATTGTATGTTGCGCTTTATTTTGCATTGAATAGAATTTGTTTGCTGAGACAATCTAGTAATCATATATTTGTACAATATTCCGATTATGTGATATGACTTTTACATTCGCTTACAGTACACACAATAGAAGGTCACTAAAAATATAAAGTCTTTATATTTTCTTATGCAGTCTATTAAACATTACAAAAAACTAGATTTGTATTTAGTAGAGTGTGAGTGGAATTATTTTCTCAATAGGGAATAATGGCAAGCTGGATTTATGAGCAAGCAATTTCCTATTATGCCATATGAATTGCCATTTCTTATTAGTCTTTATTTCTAATTTTGCTAAAGTCAGTGGTCAAATAGTAACATTTGCTCTGCTAAATATGATTAGCATAAGTGACAACTACAATTGCTTTTCGTGCTCATTATGTTAGGATAACATTTACAAACAGCTTACAAAATTAATGAACCATGTTTATAGCAGGCAGTGCTTGTGCATGCTTTTGTCAACACACAAAGTCTGTTTGTCTTATGTTTAGACCTGAACTGTATATCAATGAAAAAGGAGTGAACTTACCGTGTTTTAGCATTTTGACATCAAGGCTGTGGCTATATAGACAAAAAACATTTACGTAGCTAGATAATAACTGTATTTATACTGATCAATGATGTTTAATGCAAGTTAACTGAAATTACAAATGTAATAAAGAGTAAAGCAGATTGAAGATACATTAATTTACAACTGTAAATGATTGTCAATTTGTATGCCCATAAGCTTGACGATGTCAGAAATTTTACGCTCACATTGTTTATGGTGATAGAAAGAGCTGCACACAGTTTCATTAGGAGGAATAGTTGATAGTCTATGACTTTGCTGTACTCAAAGACCAAGTTCTGTTTATACCAATATGACACATAATCTGTAGCATGCTGTAGTAGGTTTTGAAAAGCAAATGAATACCAGCATTTTGTAACTGTTCATGGTTACCCAACGTAAACTAACCTGATATAACTAATTGCATATTCACTTTGGCTAATGAAAGTTAAGTTTTAGAGGCATAAAACATGCTCTAAGATTTTTTGGAGGACTTATAACTTATCCAATGTAATATTTGGCTCAATGGCAGCCTATTAATTTTCTGGAATCCAAATCACAGGGATATTAGCACTGAAGCATTGAGTTTAGTGTGATGGCAGGGCATAGTGTTCAGGGCAAAATAATGATAAACTTCTTTGAACTAATGATAAACTTCCGCAGGACAAAGGCTACGAGGATCAATGTAGGCTAGGCCACTAAGAGGAGCCCGGGCTGTCCAGCATAAACTGAAGGACAAAAGGTTGGAACTGTTGAACCGGAGCCGGAAGACCAAGAAAATGCCTCCGTAAGAGACCAAAGGAAAAGGGGCTGAGCCCATACTGCGATCAAAAATAGAAAAAAGAGAGAAAATCTTTGGGAAGTCAAAGTCATAGCGTACACACATTCTACATTTATTTTTCTTTTTTATCATACATCTATGTGTATTTATTCATTAAATATATATATTTGATAAATAAATATACTTAACTCATGGTATTGTTATTTGACAGTCTTGTGGTACGTAAATTGGACCACCATTTTCTTTATTCTGGCATATTTAAGGAAAAATAGTGGATAGCTGCGGTGAACGGGATATCCTAACAACGAAAAGATACAATTTTCCTTTATTGCAAGAAGAGTGTTTTTCTATTTAACCGTCACAACACGTGTTGTTGAAAATACAAGATCTAGAATTACTCAGTTATATTTTAGCTCTGTTGTATTCAGACTCTCACTGATGATTTTTTGTAATTATATATTCTTTACAGTTATTCAAGTACTATATTCAATTGGTTGGCATGGCATTAAGGTTTTGTGTTTTATCCTTACTTGCATACTTTATATATTATATATAGCAAATGAATTATATAAGTAGAGATATATATATATATATATTTATATATATGCTATATATTATAAGATATGCAAAATTAAATATACGCATTAAATAATTGTAGCATACACTGCACATAGTTATATATAGTATATAATATATACATATATATATATAAAGTTATATATAGTATATAATATATATATACATATATATATATATATATATATATATACAGTAGATGCAGTATGAACAGTCTCTTGCATAAAAGTGCTCAATATTAAAATAGAGCGAAGTAAAATTGAGTAAAAATGAAAGTTAAAGTTAAGTTTAAAACAACTTTATTACTAATAGTTTCATATTGCCATGCAATAATCATCTGTCTGATGATTATTGCATGGCAATATGAAACTATTAGTAATAAAGTTGTTTTAAACTTAACTTTAACTTTCATTTTTACTCAATTTTATATATATATATATATATATATATATATATATATATATATATATATATATATATATATATATATATATATATATATATATATATATATATATATATATGATATTATATCGGCACAACAAGCTCCGCCCATAAATACGTGACGTAACCTAGCTTTTTAGGAACAAAAGTTAGGGATGTTTATACCGATTGACAATAATAGTGATGGGTGTTTTAAAATCCATTATTATCTAAATTCAGCCTCAAAAATAATCTCAGTCTTTTTTGAAAGGTAGATAAGCTATTTAAAACTGCATATTTAAAAATCGGCTCAAAAAAGCCTGATAACAACGGTAGCTTGTGATAAAACCACGCTTTATGAGCTCATTTTTTTTGTCGTTCAGCCCATTTAAACATCATGTAACAATCTACGAGCAATTTTGAATAGTTCATATACTTTTCAAAAAAAGACTGAGATTATCCCACAACCAAACAAGAGCGAAGCGACTGATTAGGAGACTTATGATAAATGCATATGTGCACACGACTCCTGAAAGATTATCCGTTAACGGCTGTCACCAAACCCTTGCAACAAAATCCTATCAACAAATTTAACTATTTTTCAGTAAAGTTGTTCAAGTATAATAATGATACAAAACGCATATAAACCTATTTAAATATGCTACCAAGCCTTTGAAAGGTTACCGCAAATTCCTAAAACTAACCCATCTGATCGGATTATACACAAATAGACAGATTAATTTGGACAAAAATTGCTTCAAAACGCTTGAAAAGTTTGGTTTAATAAAAGTTGAGACCGGAAATTGAAACGCCGAGCGACAGAGAATTGAACAATAAAGTTGTGCGCATTTCACAAAAAAATAACGTGCACATTTCACCAGTCTATAGCATTGTTGAAGGTTTCTGTAATTAACGTAGGAGTACTGAAATCGCTTCATTTTGGTCGATTTCAAAGTAACTGACATTTCAGACTCTTGAGTACTTCGGTATTCCAACTGATGTACAACGCAGTGTAAGTAATGGAAATGACGATGATATTTTTTTCTAACGATTCTCATGAGATTTTAAGATTAGGAGATTATACTTATGAGATTATAAAATCTATGATGTTTTTAAATGTACACAAAATTGTGTATTGGCTTTATATTATTACTATATTAATAATATTGGTTATTATAATAATATCAATGCATTTTACTTTTAATATTGGCCAATATTGCATTTCTCCTATTGCAGGGGAGAGATATAAACATATAATATTTTCCTTTCATTATTACTATTTGTTGTATATAGTAACACCCACACCCAGTACATTACAGCTACCATTGCAGTTATCCTATTGCACTGCAGTGCCATTTGACTGCTAATATTGCAGTTCTCCACCATCAGTACTTTTTCTTTTTTCCAATATCTCTTTAGTCGTGGGCTGTATGACAGTGGAGTTTCTAATTTTACAGGCTGGGTTTAGATGATAATGGATTTAAAAACACCAATATCTATTATTCTAAGCCGGACTAAACATCTTTAACTTCCGTTCCTGAAAAATCTAGGCTTCATCACATATTTATAGGTGGAGCTTGTTATGCCAATTGTGTTGTTTTTTCAGACAGATATTGAAATGCTTTAACAAAGCCTTATTGCTTTAAAGGTTAGTAGACCAATCTTTATTTTCACTACAAAATCGGAACCAGCATGTCTGATTTACCTAGAAAATATGACAAAAGTTCTATGTGACAGTTATGGTTTAAGTTACGCTTGATGCGTAATGTAATGATTAAAAGCAATCAACGATTATTATTAATTTATTAACAATCCAGTATAAAACATCTTTGGAAAAGGCTCTTACAATAGTAAAAAAAGACTGGCATAAACTGCTAGATTAGGTTCCTCAACGACATTGAGTAGAGAAACTTAGCCGGTAGCAAATAAATTTAGCAACTTATTCTAAACTATCTGCGCAAATGTTTTTTTATTACTCATGCAATGCCGCACAACTAGCTGGCACCATCATGAAAATGAAATAACAGTGTAAATGTAACAAACATTCTGAAAAATCGATGCATTGTACTTGAAACTTGAATGGCTTATATATATTATTTTGCAAGGAGTTTTAGCGCTAGTAAGTATATATCTTGTGTCTATATATGTAATGTAGATCAATAACAGAGTAGTGCATTTAGTGCATGTTAGAGTATTCTATGGCTAATTAATTTGTCGTATAGTTGTATTGCTAAGTTACACAGTAGAAAAATGGAGCATTGTCATGGTGACTCAAGTTTTAAATTAAAAGTACACTAACGAGTCGGACAATGAAAGATTCCGTAGCTCTATCTAACATTGTAATAATCATACAGACGTCTTACGAGAACACCTTTGCTGTATTTAACTATTTTGGCAAATTAGGTGAAATTCTTACTTTGATAACATTTTACTGCATGACCCAGGCTACTACAAAAAACTAAGTTCAATTAGAAAAGAGCTATTAAACACTAAAAATTGAAGATAATAAGGAAAAAAATTTCATCAGCTGTGACACCCTGTTGGTAATTTTGTGTTGATCTTCTCATATATAGTACACATTGCAAAGGTACTATCTTGCAACAGTTTAATGATGCCAAACACTTGCAAGTACCACCAGCAGTCAAATGCTGTGTGGTACAGTTACCTGTTTTTGCAGCCTGGGCAAGATCTTTAACTATTTATTGATAATGAGTTGATATAATAAAACAAGTTTATTAGTTATCAAAGTACATATCAGCAGTAATTTATACAATGAGGTTTGTTAAAATAAGTTCATATGAAATGTTAATAATTTACACCTAATAGCTTCTTTGTTATCCTACAAGAGGTATAGAGTAGCAATGGTCAACTTTAAAAAACTGCTATACTACATATTATTCCACATGCACAACAATTAATCTAAACAATGTGTACATAAATGTGTGTAGAGGTTTACCCATTCAGTGCCATTAGAGCTGATGTATTTGACTTTTTAGTTAAATAGTTGATGATAAGGTAGTGACTCACTAAAACTAGAATATTTCAATCAATGCGTTATATTTTTGTTTTTGGATAGTATGGGAAATGGGAAAAAACATTAGAAAACTACATAAGTAAAAAAAAAACATAAGTAAACTTGAAGATATGTCCAATGTTTAGAAATCGTTTGCGAAAGACAGCCCAACTATTGCTGATGATAGTGATACAGTTAGATGCCTTTTGTGCAATTCAACTTTTAAGCATAGCTGTGGCTCTATGAGTTCCATGAGAAGATATTTGCAAAAGATTCATTCTAAGCAGTGTTTTGCGAGGCAAGATGTAGACGGTACCGTTAAAGATCGTCATTTAAACAACAAAGCAGCTAGGAAGTCTGCTGCCTCTAAACTAAAATAATTCATACATCCATTTCAGCCAACTACTGATGACAATAAAAACTTTAGCAGTCAGTCAATGACCACATCTTTAGTTGTTGCTACCACTTCTCAAAGTTTGCCATTTTCTATTTTTAATATTTAAAATTTATTCAATAGCGGGTGTGTCTAAATTGATTAAAAATTAAAAATGCATATTAAATTCATTATAATAAATGCATTTTCTTTTTACCCTTTTTGTTAAAATTTTCCTGTTGGTGAGTTCAATTTTTTTATAACTGCATCTATTATTATCGATTATGGTGAAGATAGCGACTACTCAGATCTAACTACATTTCAAACTTCTCTTGTTCGCAAAGGAGCTGAACCTAGTTCTACCGGTACCATTAAAAAAAGCAAAAGGCAGGGATCTATCTCATCATCCTTTACAAAACCCATAGAAGAAGCAGTGCTTAACATCTGAAGCTGACTTCTGCAATAACCCACTATATTTTAGAGATGGTGTTATGGCATACGCTGTTGAAAAAGAATGTTTCAAAGAAAATATAGCTGGCTCTGATGAAATGCATGAAAGTAAAAGGGATATGTTAGGGATTCATGTGATACTAGCACAAGCCATGTCTGTAAACATCAGTGTTTGGTAGTTATGTGATATTTATAAATTGATAAAACTGTTTTGTGAATATCCGCAGGAATATTGTAATCTTTAGAATGCAAAGCAACACACATTTTTTTCATTGTTGCTTTTCTTGCCGATGTAACTTCGCAGGTATATAATAATAAGATCAATATGGAAAACAAAAAATATAATTTAGCTTCATATATACAATTATTGGCTCACACCAGTGAATGCCATTTGGTTTGTAATTAGTCTTGATATTCTGTGTTTGCTAGGTATTCTATTTCCAGTCAACGTCACTTTAGTCGCTCAGCTATTCCTGAGTTGTATGACAATGTGCATGGCATCATTAAACAGAGGCTGCTAATGTTCAGTTTTATGATGCAACTAAAGCTCAAACACTAAGGCACCTTTCTGTGGGTTTACCATTCATTTTATCTCTGACTGAAAGCCTAAGTAAAGGTGCCTGCAGGTATGTTTCAACACCAACATGCTGCATAACAAGGCAAATTTGTATCATTGTCGAAACAGAGTTATTTGTGGAACAAGCTATTTTACAGTGCCTATCACAAACCCCATAACAAATTTATGAGCTGTTAGCTATAATTGGGATATGCATTTGCCTAAGAATTTCGGATTTCTTTGCCAACAAAACTTCACTTTCTGTGAAGTTCAGGTATTGGTTAGGCGTGTGTTAGTAGTATAGCTTAACAAAGTAACTTCTAGTAAGTTTTAGCTTTATTCAACACCAAGTTTTATATTTTATCTTAACAACAGAGTGATGCATTTTGCTACTAGTTGGTAATTAGTTTTAGCAAGGAAAGCTGGAGCGGAAAGTGTTACACTTCCAACCCAAATGAAATGGCTAAAAGCGGCAAACCCCATAATTAAAAAAATGAATCGTAAATTGTTATATTTTGTTAGGTTTACACACCCCAAAAATCCTAAAGGCTGGCATCAATGAGTTCAATAAATATTGGGTCTATATGAGATTAAAATGACTGATACTTCTACTGATAATGCTGCGAGCATCATCAGATAATGCAGAAATGGAGGTAACTAATTTTCACACTGATTTTTATTGTTTGTGACTCCCGAAGATTGCCTTCCTGGTTGTAAAAAATAATTCGTATCAGCAGCTGAACAGCTATACATGTAGCTGCTATATTTAGATTGAAAAAAACTCAGCTTCTTGTTTGTGTTTCATCTGCTATTTTTATTTTTAAGTAAACTGGTTTCAATTCAGTTCTTGCTAAGCGCAGGAGTACAGTGAATGCTGACTAGTATACCTGGTCGTGATTGTTTGCAATGTCTTACAGGTTGGACCAGAATATCGTGTTTTAGTCATTACCTTAAGTTAGCAGTTTTAAATGCACTGAAGGGCAAGGAAGCAATAGATAAAGCCACTTCAAAGGGTTAAAAGGCGGCGACACACTTTGCTCACTCGCATAAGAAATTTCGCTTTCTAAGAACTGCTCAAAAAGAACTCCATGAAGTCCGGCCTGATGAATTGCTTTTTTGAGCAAGAGTGTGCTTTAAGGAAAGTGCTTTCAGCCGACAAAACACGCACCTACTTAATACCAACAGGAAATTATTCTGCGTCTTTGAAAGCGGCCGCAAGTGCTTTAAAACACATTGTACCTTTCACTGACATGATATCAGCTAAGTTTGTAAACACTGATTGGTAGTGTGAAGACTACCACTACAATCCTAAACACCTACCATAAATATGGTTCAAAAGCTACTATAATGCGCATGATCTAATGCAAATTAAACAGACTCTCTGCCATTATACTATTTGGAAGGTTGCTTATTAAACACTAGATGTTTAAATAACAAAACTTTGTGGCCATAAATAACATTTAACCGTTATTTCAGGAAAAATAGAATTAAAAACTTCAAGTGAGGTAGAGTTTGGAAGATCATGACTATGTGTACTTTCATCTCTATACTGCTTTCAAAGATATATTAGCATATGCTCTTATAGGTTAGCGTTGTACGCAAAACTGTGATAGTCGTCTGTTAAATGTGTAACCTATAGACAAAGACCCAGTCACCATATCACTTGTTTAACCAACGATCATGGGGTTTAACGAAATTCTAGAGCCAGAATAGAGTGTTGCTGCTTGAACCTGACATATTAAGTCCTCCGTTTTAGAATTTATCAATAGACACCATCAGCAAAATGATGATTGTTGGCAACTAATCTCAACTTGTAGCTTTTTAGATCCAAGGTGAACAAATTTTACTGGCATATTAGTGTGACATAACTACACGATGCATAGCATAGGCTACACTGCAGGTACAAAATTTTTAAAACAGTGCTATATAATACTCTTCAAAATAGAAACACAAATTTGCTGCTGATACTTTAATCATCAGTAGAAAACACAGCATTATAATTTAATATCCTGCTAAGGTTCCTTTTTTCAAAATTTTAGATTCAAAGTTACCCACAATGAGAGTCTGACAGAAATTATACATGGTGAGTGTAAACAGCTGATTTTCGACATACAAGGACAATCCCACTATTGACTACTACTACCAACAGGACTTCTTCAAAAATACAAAAGTTGGGTACTAAACGCTCTCACTACTACCAGCAATGACCACCTCAGCAATGAAGTTAGTGATTTAATGCAGTCAGCACAAAACTTCTTTGCCTTGCCTCACAGAGCTTGCTAAAAATACTTGTGCATTCAAGCTTACAGTGTACTTAGTAAAAGTAAAAGACTGTTTTCAATCGCTGGGAACATAATTACAGCAAGACGAAGTAGCCTAAAGCCTACTGAAGTTAATCAGCCATGTTTTTATTCAAAAACCTGACCTCTCTGGCGAGCGATTTGCATAACTGATGTCTTTACGTGGTTTCTGGTTTTTTAAATGTTAGCAAAATTAAATAAAAATGCTTTGTCTATAAATTGATTGTTTTTAATCTTACATAGTTGAACCTTTTAATTGAAATACATCCCAATTGTGCATGTGCAGGTAGTATAGTTTTGTCAGTGTCATTTGCTCAAATGATTATTGTCTAAAGCAGGGTATTTTATGACATTTTTAGTCTTTATTGTCTGCTTGAAGCTTGCACCGTCAGAGTTTTTTAGTAACAAAGTAAAAACAAGCTTTTTCACTAATAGTTGCAAATTGAGTATATAGAACAAGACTAGTCAGAAAGTAAAATGAACCGCACACAGTCAGGTTATGTGGATATTCTACAAGTTTTGACACTTACTTGGGTCTATATTTAAAAGGGTATATTCTTTACATGGAGTTGTCCCCTCTAGTGAAAAAGCTAAAGTACAGTAGGCCGTAGAAATGAAATCCATATCAACAAACTCAATACCCGAAAAACCGTAGGTCAAGAAGTATCTATGCCTAGCAGTACAATCTAACCAATACTGAAAAATTTGAACAACAAAGGCGAGTCTAATCACGTGCACCAAAAAGTACTCATGCTCAACACTAGTGACAATCACAGCATCGAGCCTGCACTCAAAAACGTGTACTGAAGGAAAACACAAAAGTGAAACATAGGTGTGGAGGTAGAAATAATAATCCATCATTCCTTGCTTCCCTGATGTTATATAATGAACACAAACTATGATCATGCTTAGAAGATTTGCAAACAGTCCTAAGGCGGGCGAAGTCAGTGCACAAACTATATGTACTGAAAGAAAATTCAGAAGTGAAAGCTATCTAAGCATAGAAGCGGATCATAACTACTCTTGCATGCTGCTAGTTTTATCCTTCAATCTTTGGTTTTGCGTATAGTGTTGCGTAAAACGATGTTAGCAAGCTTATTGGCCAACGGTATACCCAGTCATTCAGTAGCCTGTATAATTAAATACCTGCTATAGTGTCATGAGGATGTTAGCAAGGAACTGTGGATACTTCCATCACAGCCCATTGTTACAAATCAACAAGGAGGTTCATTCAAAACTATTAAACAGTTTGGCTTCAAAATATATGAAAGGAGTGCTTAGAAATGTCTCATGCATGGTTTCTTATTTACCAAACTTGCTTACATATTTCTAATGATAGGCAGTTAATTTTAATAACAAAACTAGCTGTCAAATACCACCTAATAAATACTGCTATGTTAAATGAAATTAAATTTTAAATGAAATTGTTTTAAGGCACAATAAACTTTTGAGCAGTACAATTCAGTTAGAACTAACTGCTCACATTCTCTGCCAGTTTAATTGGTAGATAATCAGTTTGCTAGTTTACTGAAAATTTAATTCAAGAAACTACTACTACTTAATGATCTACATACAGCAACATGTTTACAATTATGCAGCTGAGAACAAACAACATGAACAACATGTAATTTTCAAAGCAAATACTGCCCCATTTGTGTATTTCCCTAATATTGACTAAAGAATAAAAATCTTAAACAATCGCTTCACTTGTGTTTGATTGCGGAAACATTTTTTAATAAATGCATGTTAGTGACTATGAAAAGTTCTTTCAGTGATCTTTATGTTTGTTCCTAGTCACTGCATATTTTAATATGATTGTGTAATAATGTTGTGTAATCGATCGACTATGCTATTGTTATTCCCACTAATAGAAAATGGAAAAAACCCTCATCCCAATCGTTTAAAATAGATAGGGCAGTGTTCTCTTATTTTGAATGTAAATTAACAAATAAGGCTATTATATGCATAAATTTTGTGAAGATCAAATAACATTGACAAGCTTACTAGTAGCGTCAAATGAGATACATTTCTCATGTAACCATGAATAATAACAGAGATATCTCCAGAGAGTTCATAACAAAATGCAGAAAATTGAGTATTAGCAGATATTAATCAATGAAGCTTAGCAACAAATGCACAAAGCATATATCAGCAGCATCACAAGTTTGTAATAAACTGATTCAATGGGTTTAACTACTATGGAAGTTTAGCTAACTGAAAGAGTTTTAGAGGCTGTATTAATATAAGAGTACACATTTATCCAATGTTCACTGATGTTATGTAGACACTCATCCTCTTGGTCAAGTTATATTGAATTATTATGCTTTTTAATACAGGTAAATTTCAAATGAAATGTCGATCAGAAATTTAGTAGTGCTGAAAAAGACTCGTGTGCAAGCTCAATAATTTCAAGATTAAGTTAAGTTGTTTGTAGAGTATTTTATTTACTGACCTGCTACCTTATGGTTAAGATAACAAAACAGAATAAATATGGCAAATCTTTAGTAACAAAAAATTTAACAGGAAGAAAGAATCAAAAATGTGTATATACAATTGTAAATGAATATATAAAACAAATATATATATGTATATATATATTACTTTTTTAAAGATTTGTTTTTATTTTCCATACGCCAATTTACACCTTATTTAAAAGAATTGGCCTTAGGAGTTCTGTAAACTCGTTTTGTGGCCACTGTAATACACTTTGATAGGTATAATATGTAGTAGCGACCTCATGAATGGCAAACATAATAAACCTGACTAAGATACAGATTTTTCTCATTCCTGTAGATCTTGTTCTGTGTTGGTGCTCTTACCAAGACTGTTCCATTATCATTTACTACAGTTTGAAAATGTACACAGAACACGAACATTGAAGATGCCTAACAAAAGATCCAAAAATATTATATGAAGTGAAGTTGGTAAAAAAATGAACAGATGACTAAAAAGAAAACATCAATTGTAATCAAGCAATTGGTCTAATTAAACAGTGATAAAATGATGCTCAACCAAAAAGTTTCATATTTTTCTCTTGTTCTCTGGCTGGAATGATTACCTTATAGGTCACTTTTTTATATATGACTCTAGTATAAGCTACCGGATTCACTTGCTGACTCTCATGCACTTTCTAATGACTGTGTTAGCAACAAATCAAGTCAGTTTTACTGTATTTTGTAATGTACATAATTACTGAACACAGTATACATGTGGTTGCTATATGCTAAATCATATTTACTACTTTAAACTGTGCTGTTTGTGATACACGCGCACGCACACCTGGGAACTTTGTAATAGAATCGGTAAATTAACAAATTTCATTAACAGATAAAAACAAAAACAATGAGAAGTATAGATATGCTGAAAATGAGATATCTTAAGTTAATAAGACTCAGACACTACCTACCACATGATGAGCTCATAACGTTTGCAGCTTACTAACCTACAGGTTTTGTTTAAGTTCAATTTTTTGGCATACAATAGGTTTGTATTGAAACAAATTATTCTAACATTGCACAATAAAACTCTGTACATTGGTCTTTCCTACTAGTCACATTATCCAGGGTCTAAAAAACAAGCATTTATCGGAGTATTTCAGCACTAGTCAATCATTACCTTATAACAACTCAGATTAATAGGAAGTAAAGTACATCAACTCTAATGGCTCTTATAAAGTAGGATTGTAAGGGATTCATACGAACATTCCTTGGAGATATAGAGGTGTGTGTTTAGTTTCGCAGTGAAAGGCACTACGTTGAAGCAGTTTCCCTTTACAATGCATAGCAAGACTTGAAAGTATTGGTATTTCCCACTATTCACATTATCCAGAGTCTGAAAAACAAGCATTCATTGGATGGTTTCAGCACTAGTCAGTCACACTTTTTCACTACTCAGTTCAATAGCAAGCCTAACGCATCAGCTCTGATGGGTCTTAAAAGGTAGGCTTCTACATCTATTTGTGTGTGAGTTATTTACATCAATGGGTTACATGAGTAGTTTATTTTTCAGCATCTTAACCAGTTTACCGTATCAATACTATATCTCATGTATATGTTCTTAATTGACAAATCCACTTTCTTTACTACCACATTTTCAGACAATGTACTATAGTAGGCAGGTTAATGAATAGGGGGCCCTTAATGCATGTGGGCTATGAGGATATACGTTTCGGTAGTTCTCAGATTAGGAATCACCCTCAAGATGAGCTAAATATGAACTGTTGAACCCTGCCTTGAGAGGTTGTAGATACTATTTTAAGATAAAGAATGTTACTACTATTATCTGAACAGACCTACAATGTACTACACATTGACCATCGTTGACTGATTTATTTATGTAAAACCACAGTACTATGATAAAGACTGTTTTTGTTTGTTATGTACTTAGTATAGAAAAACATTCCTAAGTTAATAAAAAAATATAATTATGTTGATGGGAAGGGTTGGCAAAATATTTATATCGAGTGATTTATTTTGAGCAGCTGAACGATCTTCTAATAAATCTGCTGTGTAATAATAATTTATAATTGTTCCTCAAAGTTTTTTGTTTACAATAGAAATATTTAACTCAAACACATAACAACTACTAATGAAACCGTGTCCTGTCTTTATACGTATGGTATCTAGGAAGCGAAGTGACTTCGGACGCCGTGTGACATTTGCCACAAACCGAACCAGCCTCCAACCCAACCGATCCTATGTCAGTTCGGTGCTCGTGTGACCACGTCTTTACATACATTTATGCATCACAGTTACAACAAGCTGCGAACACTTACGCGGCTTGCTATTGGTTACTACTAGCAAGCCTGAGGTTCTGCTTGCTGAGCAGCGAATTGATTATAGACAATCAGCAGTTATAAGCAAGCTGACCCAAAAATCTTTGGACAAGCTTCTTATAATAGTAAAAATTTAAACCAGCTGGAATCACTAACATAAGTTACAGTAAACACTCTGGAAGTTATGCCTTGATGCTTACGATAATGGTTATAAGCAATCAACAATTATACGCAAGCTGGCTTTAGACATAGTTGGACACGGTTCTTAATAACTAAAATTTTTGGCTAGCTCGAGTTACTCCAGTTCATTTTGAAGAGGTACACAGGACACCAATATTGAAGACATCTAACAATAGATTCACTAAGCTGCTATGATTTGAAGCTCCTAAAAATTTGAAATGATGACTAAAAAGATAAACATATTGAAAACACCTAACAAGAGATCCAAAAATATTATATAAGGTGAAATTGGTGAAAAATTAACAGATGACTAAAAAGAAAATATCAATTGTAATCAAGGAATTGATCAAATTAAACAGTGAAAAAACGATGCTCAACCAAAAAGTTTCATCTTTTTCTCTTGTTCTCTGGCTGGAATGATTACCTTATAGGTCACTTTTTATATATGACTCGAATATGAGCTACCGGATTCACTCGCTGACTCTCATGCACTTTCTAATGACTGTGTTAGCAACAAATCAAGTCAGTTTTACTGTATTTTGTAATGTACATGATTACTGAACACAGTATACATGCGGTTGCTATGTGCTAAATCATATTTACTACTTTGAACTGTGCTGTCTGTGATACACGCGCACGCACACCCGGGCACCATGTAATAGAATTGGTAATTTAACCAATTTTATTAACAGATAGAAACAAAAATAATGAGAAGTATAAATATGCTGAAAATGAAATATCTTAAGTTAATAAGACTCAGTCACTACCTACATGTATTGCATGATGAGCACATACCGTTTGCAGCTTACTAACCTACAGGTTTTGTTTAAGTTCAATTTTTTGGCATACAATAGGCTTGTATTGAAACAAATTATTCTAACATTGCATAATAAAACATTGTACATTGGTATTTCCTACTAGTCACATTATCCAGGGTCTAAAAAACAAGCATTTATCGGAGTATTTCAGCACTAGTCAATCATTACCTTATAACAACTCAGATTAATAGGAAGTAAAGTACATCAACTCTAATGGCTCTTCTAAAGTAGGATTGTAAGGGTATTCATACGAACATTCCTTGGAGATATAGAGGTGTGTGTTTAGTTTTGCAGTGAAAGGCACTACGTTGAAGCAGTTTCCCTTTACAATGCATAGCAAGACTTGAAAGTATTGGTATTTCCCACTATTCACATTATCCAGAGTCTGAAAAACAAGCATTCATTGGATGGTTTCAGCACTAGTCAGTCACACTTTTTCACTACTCAGTTCAATAGCAAGCCTAACGCATCAGCTCTGATGGGTCTTAAAAGGTAGGCTTCCACATCTCTTTGTGTGTGAGTTATTTACATCAATGGGTTACATTTGTAGTTTATTTTTCAGCATCTTAACTAGTCTACCTTATCAATACTATATCTCATGTATATGTTCTTAATGGACAAATCCACCTTCTTTACTACCACATTTGCAGACATTGTACTATAGTAGGCAGGTTAATGAATAGGGTGCCCTTAATGCATGTGGGCTATGAGGATATACATTTCGGTAGTTGTCAGATTAAGAATCACCCTCAAGATGAGCTAAATATGGTCTTTTGAACCCTGCCTTGAGAGGTTGTAGATACTACTTTAAGATAAAGAATGTTACTACTATTATCAGAACTGCCCTACAATGTACTACACATTGACCATCGTTGACTGATTAATTTATTTAAAACCACAGTACTATGATAAATACTGTTTTTGTTTGTTATGTACTCAGTATAGAAAAACATTCCTAAGTTAATAAAAAAATATAATTATGTTGATGGGAAGGGTTGGCAAAATATTTGTATCGAGTGATTTATTTTGAGCAGCTGAACGATCTTCTGATAAATCTGCTGTGTAATAATAATTTATAATTGTTCCTCAAAGTTTTTTGTTTACAATAGAAATATTTAACTCAAATACATAACAACTACTAATGAAACCGTGTCCTGTCTTTATACGTATGGTATCTAGGAAGCGAAGTGACTTCGGACGCCATGAAACGTGTGCCACGAACCGAACCAGCCTCCGAACCGATCCTATGTCAGTTCGGTGCTCGTTTGACCACGCCTTTACATACACTTATGCATCACAGTTACAACAAGCAGCGAACACTTATGCGGCTTGCTATTGATTACTATTAGCAAGCCTGAGTTTATGCTTGCTGAGCAACGGAATATTTATAGACAATCAGCAATTATAAGCAAGCTGATCCAAACATCTTTGGACAAGTTTCTTATAATAGTAAATATTTACACCAGCTGGAATTACTAACATAAGTTACAGTAAGCACTCTTGAAGTTATGCCTGGATGCTTACGATAATGGTCATAGGCAATCAACTATTATGAGCAAGCTGGCTTTAGACTTATATGGGCACGGTTTTTAATCCCACGACCACACGAGCGGAGCGGAAGTGTGGGAGTTTTTATGATAAATGCATGTGCACACAACTTACGAAAATTATTCATCAACAATGAGACGAACCCTTGGCTAGAAATTTCATCAACAAATTTAAGCATCGGAATGTAAAGTCGTTAAAGTATAATAACGATACAAAACACATTTAAACCTATTTAAATATGTTACCAAGTCTTTGTAAACCATCGGTATTATCTTTAAACTTACCCATCTGATCGGATTGTACACAAATAGACAGATTAATTTGAACGAAAAATGCTACAAAACGCTTGAAAAGCTCGGTTTAATAAAAGTTAAGACCGAAAATTGAAACGCCAATAAAGCCGTGCGACAGATAGTAGAACTATTTAGCAGTGCACATTTCACAAGAAAACCATGCTCATTTCATCAGTCTATGGCAATTTTTACTTGTAATCGAATTTATTCGAAGGTTTCTGTAATAAACGTAGACAGTTTGAGGCGTAGACCGATTTACAGGTACGAAATTGTGGTACACAGTTTATCAGCCTGTGTTTTTTGTCCAATCACCGAAGGTTTCATTATTTAAAACGTTAGCCGAAATTCTTTACAACTTATGTACAAGCTAGGGCCAAACTACAATGCCCCTTCATGACGAGAAATTTTTTTATTTTGCTACAGTTTTATTCGCGTGAATGCTCCAACTCACTTTGTGTTATAGATCGCTTATCAAAATCATTCTACATTCATCGCAACCAACTTTCAAACTGTGTATAGTACACAGTAGCTCGCCATTTTACTTCTAATTTTGCATTTCAGAGTTATAATAAACATATTTCTTTATTGTTGTTGAATTGCATACATTACAGTAAATTAGGCCTACAGTTTTATAACACTTTTATAACAGCTTTTATTTTGCTGCAGTTTGCAGAAATCTTCGAGACGCATGAACGCTCATAGGTTTTCTATTATTGCTGTATTACTATATTAACAATATTGGTTATTTTAATTATATCAGTGCATTTTATTTATAATATTGACCAACATTGCATTTCTCCTGTTGCAAGGGAGAGATATAAACGTGTAATATTTTCCTTTCATTGTTGTTGTTTGTCATGACCAAACACTTTTTAAATAAGTTTTCTAAAAACATATATAAATACCACAACTTCTCGATATTGCTACTTATGACGTTTTGAAATGTAAAGAAAATTGTGTATTGGTTTTCTATTATCACTATATTAATAAAATTTATTATTCTAAGAATATCAGTGCATTTTACTTCTAATATTGGCTAATATTGCATTTCTCCTATTGCAGGGGGAAAATATAAACATCTTTTCCATTCATTATTGCTGTTTGTTGTATATAATAACACCCACACCCAGTACATTACAGCTACCATTGCAGTTATCCTATTGCACTGCAGAGCCATTTGATTGCTAATATTGCATTTCTCAACCATCAGTACCCTTTATTTTTTTGCCAATATCTCTGGCCATCTCTTTGGTCGTGGGGTGTATGACAGTGGAATTTCTAGTAACTAAAAGTTTTGGCTAACTCGAGTTCTCCAGTTCATTGGGTAAAAAAACTTACCAAGTTGCAACTAAATTTAGCAACTGATGTCACTCTTTCTGGGCAAAAACTCACTTTTTTCCCTTTTTTCCAACCACACATCTAGTGTCATCATCAAAATAAACATACATTCAAAAAACAAAAGCATTTTACCTGAGGTGTGTGGTGCTTGTTAATGCAATTGAAGGGTGGTCTCGTATTAGTTTGTAGGGTCTTGTGTTTATATGTGTTATGCAGATTAATAACAGAGTAGAATTTTTATTATTTGTTAGAGCATTCTATGGCTAATTATTTTGTTTGCTGTATAATTTTATTGTTAAATTAAGGGGTAGAAAAATGGAACATTATCATAGCGTTTCAAGTTTTAATATAATAGTAAATAGGCGGGCAATGGAAAACTCAGTAGTTCTATGTAAAATTGTACTTATTCTTCAGTTGACATACGAAAACACCGTTGCTGTATTCAACTGTTTTAGTAAGTTCATTCAATTCTTTACTTTAGTAACACTTTACTGCATGACCAGGCTATTATGAGATGCTAAGGTCACTTAGAAAATGGCTATTCTTGACAGAAAGTGAAAGAAAATAAGCAAAGATCTCTACTCACATGAACTGTGGCACCTTGTTGGTAATCTTGTGCAGATCTTTCCCTATATAGAAAAATTTTGAAAAGTAGTGCTTTGCAATAGTTTATTGACGCTGAACCCTTGCAAGTACTATCAAAAGTCAATAGTTTTGTCAGACAGTCACTTGTGTTTGCAGACAAGAAAGAACAATCTTTAGTTATTTACTGATAAGGAGTTTGTATAATAAAAAAGTGGACTGGGTACTACAAAACATACCTGCAGTAATTTTTGCAATCATGATTGGTAGGATAGGTTCATATCAATTGGTAAAAAGTTAAACTAAATTTTTTCTTTGTTATAAGCAGTTGGTGTAATTGCAAATCACCCCATTTTAAGGTAAATAGTTATATTTGGTCACATAAATATTTGGTTAAAATAAAAGGAATTCCCAATTTAATAGAAAATGTTAGTGGTTATGAAAGGAACGCTCATACATTTCTCAAACATTCTTCTATAAAAGTTTCCATAACAATGCGAACAAAATAAGACATCTAAATATAATAATAAAAGTATGATTTGTTGAGCGCAGTTGCTACTTTGACCTCAAAACTGTAACAAACTGAATAGTGTTTACAAACTGTCTGACTGTAACGACGTTGGATTGAAATGTTACACAGGCTTATTGATTGCATAGGCAATGTCAACGGTTGCTATGAATATAGGTTCTTTGCAATCTTAACTTTGCTATTCATCGTCACATTGGAATAAAGTGAGTGTAAAAATGTCTTTCGAACAACTAGAAGCAATGTAGACAAACCACCTCAAAAGTAAATATGTTTACAACAGCGTCAGAAAACAATTTATCTTTTCGCCGTTTGTAATTTGTAGAATACAAATTCAATGACACGACACAAAAGCTATAGATTTTTATACATATGTGTAATGTAATATAATCAATGTTTTCTGGCTTCTAATGTATGTGAGGTTGGTGTCGAAATAAAGAATATTGGTAAGCTGGCGTTTTTAGCAAGCAATAATCTGAAAAACTACAACAAATTTTAGCCACCTTAGCTGTGTTTTTGACTAGACGGTTAAAAGCCAAGGTTTTGATTTTATTTACCACTATTTTTTAATAAAAATTTAGAAAAACTTTTTACATGGGAGAAATTTGTCTTAATCCTTAATGCTCATACTTCAGGTTAGAGGTTGGGATTGTTGTTTTCTTTGACCAGTCTATTCAGCCACTTTCAGATGAAAACCTCAGAACAATAACAATGTTTAAACAATAACAAAGTTGCTATATAAAATTCATAAATCTGCTTGAAACTTGACATAATTCTTTCACTTGCCGAAGATGCATATATGCGTTTTCTATGGTCGAGTGCCGTAAACACATTTTTGCGACTTTCCCAGCAATTGAGTAGTAACACAATTTTATTATTCATTGTCATTATAACCCACGGTTTTTAAGCCTTTTATGATATTGACAGTGTTGTCATTTTTTCTATAAAATTAGCCTAAAATAACGAAACAATTTAAACTTTTGTTTGAGAACTACTAACCTAAAAACAACAAGCTAAATTAGTACATGAACGGTAGTGAAAGCGGTTTAAAAGTGAATGCATTTGTATATTTAATTTTAATGTTTTTTCATTGATGCTGAACTTATGAAAGCTGCTAAACTTGGCAAAATGTTTGTGTTCTAGCCACAGTTAATAAGCTTTTGATAACTGATGAGCATACACGTAGATGGTAGCTGACAGTTTTTGGATTCATAATTCCCTACTCACATCAATGAAGAAAAGCATTGTTACTGGTAAATCTTGGAGTTAATTGCCCTGATTTAACATAAACCGTAATTCCTACTTACTTATTGAAGCCCTCTATGACAGTGTTTCAGTTCCTTTAATGATTATTAAATATAACAGCGCATCAATCAAATAATCTAAAATACTTCATCATATTAAACAGAGAAATTGACTTAATAGCTGCTGCAAACTGTAATTCAGTGTTTACTGGTTGTATTGGCAGGCTGTATTTGCTGTTTCTTCTTCACTTGCAACTGCAATATGATAGCTTTGCGCTAATTCACACAAGGATTATCTGGCAATGCAGTGGTAAACAGTCAGAGTACACCTACTTTGATTGTCAGAAAGACAGAAGTCTCACAGATGGCTGCTATTACCTGATCCACTTTCAACAGTACAGACCTTGTAATGAGGTCTGTGATGGAGTAGAAGTTGGTTCTAGAGATGAGGAAAGATGTAATGCTGACTGTCCAGGTAATCAGAGCAATAAAGTCAGCCCATTTTACCAGATTAGTGAAATATGATAGATGGAAGGATGATTATTGTTTTTTGAAAAATTATTAAAAACTGTAAGCGATATTAAAATACTAATTGGTTACAGACTTCTCATCATCAATATATATGTGATAGCAGTATTTAAATACATTCATCATCTAGCTTTCTCTTGCATCAGTATACTATATATGATTTCTGTCTTTTCCTTTTACTCAAAGCTGGTACAAGATATTGTAAAACTCTGTTTAAGTTGTCTGAAAAGTTCATCTCAAAAAGTAACGTTTATCATGTTCAATTTTTGACAGTGAAACCTTCATTGAAACACACTTATCCAACATTTTGCCCGGTCATTCTGCTAAACTTCTCCTAAATGTCTTTTAACAAGTTTTTATTACAATGGTCATAATAAATTATGTCTTTAGTATGACCATATTTCCTCTAATTGAACCTCAACTCTATTTGAACGCCCCTATACTTGACAGCGACTATGAGAGAAGAGTTGAAAAATAGAGAGCTACTATTTAATGGAATGCGACCTCCATTTGATCGTCAATTTTACATTTTTTAATCGCTATGAACCCATAATAGCAAAAAAAGTTAAAAAAGATCAGTGATCCGTAACAAAGTGTCGGCCAAATCCTATTAATAATGAATCGTTTATTTCAATAACAATTAACTTTCTCGCTGTCAAGATCAAAAGCTTTTTTATAGTTTGGTCTTAAAAAAAATGGAAAGCAACACCATAACCATAAGTAATAACTATCACCGTAATAGTTTAATGTGGTTTTGATACTTTAACTTGTATGTATATAAAAGACGGTTTACAATTACGAATATATTTGAACGACTAGTTTTAGGCTAAAAGTTGCAATCAACGTGCATGTGGCTGCTAAAAAATTATCATTACAAGTATATGTGCGAAATGCAGAAAGTAAAAATTTAGCTCTGCTATAAAAAGTGTTTTGACGTCAATATCGCCTAGTTCAGCAGTCCAAAATAAGAGTTGAGGTCAAAAAATACTGTGGAAAGTATTGAGCAACCAAAACATGTTTGTTCTATCAAAAACAACTACAAGACTGCAACTGGCCAAGGAAATGGTGCAAATATATTCTTTCAAATTAGGAAGAGGCAAAAGTTTTTGTTTACTTGAAGGTTTTACAGTAAAATATCGCTTTGCTCTAAAAATAACAACTACACAACACTGAACTTTGCTAGAATATTTCCTTATACAATGTAGGCACATTTTAGCATATCATTTACTAAGACTTTGCATTGCATGGTGATTTTAAACTTTTATCTTAATAATTTTTATAGATGATCAAAGCTGTGTCTTTTAATGCTGCTGATCCAACTATATTGCTAAAACAAGAGATGAGCAATATCTTAAAAGTGTATATTTTAGGATACCTCAACAACTACTGTCAAACTAAAAGTTTTGAAGCTTTAACTGCAACTCATCCATTTTCACGTGCAAGAATGAGCAGGGTAAACCAAGAAGTCTCCTTGGATACTCAGTTGAACATCTCTGACGGAGTTCTGACGGTGGTGTTGGTTAAACTGATACAAATTAAATGTCTCTTACTGACTTTAACATTTGTCGCAGTGGTCCTTGGTCTGAAGTGTCAGAGAAAGAGATCCAGGCTTCTCCTTCAAAATAGTATAAAAATACAAACTAGCAAAACAGGTCAGTAATGAGTTTATTCTTTGCAGCTCAGATCTTTGATTCACTTAACTCTACCAACTCAGTAAAGAGGGTAATGAGAGTTCTGTTGCCGATTTGATTCAAACTAAACATTCAAAAGAAATAAATGGCAGATATAATATATACACTATTAGAGAATATCAAAGTAAAAAGGTTGATGTTACTAGTGTATATGGAGTAATCATATGCGTATATTACCTGAAATAAGCAATTAAAGATAAATAAAAATCGTTTAAAATGATTCATTAAAAATGAAATGTTTAGAGTTCAACCTACGCTATTAAATAAAACATAGTTTTACCGCTGTTTGCTTATATATTTAAAATTGGAACAAAGTGAGGTTTGATTTAATGTGTAACTTATTGCTTTTGACTAAATTCACAATTAGTAGCAACGTTGTAAATGACAATTTTAGTTCACCAACAAATGGGTCTTGTTTATTTAACATGCCACTATAATAAAAAAGTTTAAACATTTTTAAGTAATCATGAAATCCACATGCAACGTTTGTAATCAAAACACAACTAAATGCTTTAATTAACTCAAAAGTACCAGTGATACTTGCATAGTATCTTGTATTAGTTGACAAATTAAAGCATAAGTTGTTTTGTAAATGTTTTAGATTAAAGAAAGAGATTTTACAAATTCTACTATCAATATTCGACCAATGGCTTTAGGCTTTTATTTTGTTATTTTCTAGCGGCTCACGAGGAATTTGAAGAAACCTGCAGTTTGCCTTTACAGATTTCAACAGGTATACAAGAGCTGTATGCTTTATCGCTAAGCCTCAGCATCCAATTACCTTTAGTATGCATAGATTCATAATGTGTACTTACCTTTAGTGTAGATCTATTTGTAACATTTGATGTAACACATTTGTAAAATTTACTGTATATTTATTAATAACATATGCTTTACCTTTGAGTACCTCTATTTATAATATACAGTTACTTTTAGGTTACAATTGTTTATAACATACACCAACATTTCGAGTAAATATATTTACAGTATAAACTTATCTTTGGCGAACATCTAGTTCTAACATGCATCTACCATAGGTGCACATCTATTTAAAATATACACTTACCTTCAGTGGGCATCTATTTTTAGCACGCATTTACCTTTACTGTACATATAATTATAACATATCCTTACATGCAGTAACAAATATTTATAACATACACCTTATACATAACATACATGTTGAACCAGTGTATGTCTATTGTTGATACCTATGCAAGAACCTACACGAATTGTTACCAGTGTTGTGAGTGCAGTTAACAGTGCAGTGCGCTGTGACCAGGTCTATGGCAATAGAATTCCTGGTCACTATGGTCGTGGAGTTGAGCCTTCTAGACACCGAATAATGCTCGGCCATCGTTGAAGCACCAAGGCTACCGAGAGACAAAGACAACTGTTAAAGGGAAACCAAGGGTAGAACAAAGAAAAAGGGGCCTTAAACGAAAGTATGAAACGAAGAAGATATGATCGTTTTAGAAGACTGATATACATCCCCTCTCGGCATGCTTTGAATGTGGCTTATTGCATGTCATGCATGTAAAAATATATATTTATTTAGCTAATATATGTTTTATTGACACTTGGAAATGAGTTTTGTTGTTGTTTTGCTGTCTTGTGGAGAGTAACGGAAACTGACAGTTTCCTTTAAACCATGTTGTTATTTACGCTCGTGAATGATTGTATAAAATTTCTTACTAAGAAAAACTGATAAAAACTTTCTCTCCAAGCCTCTCTCATTGAGGTTTTTTGAGTTTTTTTAAGGATAAACCTGTTTGTGTCACTGCTCATTTCATGAGTAGTGTAAATGTTATCGTTACCTGCTGATGTAATTTCTCTTAATGTTAAGATTTGCCAAAATTTTTGGTATTATCTTGCAGGTTACCCAATACAAGAAAGTGGAGATCCTGATGATAACATGAAAAATGAAAAACTGGAACAGGAGTGTGAGGTCATGATGTGTGACTAAGTGTGGTTGCATGTACAGCAATAATAAACTATAACCAAAGCTACAGAGGTCTTTATCAGTTTTAATTTACTAACTGAAACCACCTTTCTCATTTTATTTATTAAAAGCCAATGAAATTTCAAATTTTATATAGATTAAGCCATGTTACCCGTGTGAAAAACTTTAAATTTAGGTTAAAATTAGTTCAAACCTTTTACTAAGCAGTTTTTACACAATTTCCATATCTTTGCTTAGACTACACATAATTTTTAACTTTTGTTTTTACCTGTTTTGCCTAATATATTTTGATTTTACTTTGCTCAAATAATACAACTTTTATAGTTTAAAATAAGTTTTGAAATAGTTCAAAACATGTAGAATAGGCCAACAAAGGATGTCTGGTAACAGCACTTTTAATGATTTCTATATAAATACATGTATAAAAGTTTAATCATCTTTTAATTTTGCTTGCGCATTTTTGGATAAAGACATAATATAGGCTGTCGATTAAATGCTTTCTAAAATAATTGTTTGTACAGGCTTCACACTTGTGACATTTAGTTTAGTAGCCTGACAATTTGTCACCTGTCACAATCTATTATCTTACTTTCAGTTTTCATTCTGCGCATATAGGTTGTTATCTTCCCATCTATTATCTGTGTTAATCGATCACAATTGCTGTATAATTTTTACTATATATTTATTAGTGTTTAAAGAAAACTGTCAGTTTTATTTACATCTCAACTAGAATCAAAACTGCTGAGTGCAATGCAAAAAGACAAATAAACATTTTAACAGTATATATAAATACATGTGTTCCAGTGCATGCTCACACAACATAGCAGCATGCAACAGACTGCCAGCAATCTTTAGTCCCACATCTCTTTTGCCTTCCATATATAATAATTGCAACTCCTGCTTGCTCCGCCTAATTAAGGCATGGTTCACTTTTGGTACGCGGTTGGCATTGGCTCCTATCACTTAATTAACCAAGATCTCAATGGTGACTGTAAAAACCATTGAGGCTTTGACCGAGACTAGGCCAAGTCCTTAATTGTTTTTCTGGTGTGTCGAAAGTCGACTCAGTGGTGTTATCGACCTGAGAGTCGGCTATGCAAGTGCCCTTGTCTATATGCATCTTCAAATGGTCAGGATGACCATCCACTTTTCTCTCAAGGCTGCATGCACCTCCTCTATTTTCTTCAGCATCTTCACTGCATTGTGATGTAAGGGCTGGGCCTGCATGGTTGATTGGCTGAACTCCAGCCTGTCAGACAAGCGCAGCTTTCGGCGAAGCAACAACATATTTGAAGTCTTTCTTGGGGCCAAGTGCACCATACCTTGGTACACAACCTGTCTTACTCTTTGTGACCTCATGTCAGCAGTAATGCTTACGGGGAGTTGCCCAGCTGCCTGTTATCGAATTCGACTACACATCATTAGCTGTCTTTCAAACTGCTCTCGTTGTTGGTGTAGATCTACGAAAACTGTGCTGTGGTAGCAAAGCCTGAAGATACACTGCTGGTAATAGCTCACTGTAGTCAAGCAATTTTTAGCTTCCTAAGGCACATCACCAAAAATTCAGGCTCACAATGTCAGCGTTTTCTTCTTGGTAAGTTGATCCATTTTCAGCGCTAACCACTTGGCCTAATGCACCTGTGACTGGAGTAGCTTTTTCTTACAGGGTTTCTGCTTCGTGCCTGTTTTTTTTAGATGCTGGAACACTTCTCCCATTTGATGCAGGTGAGTGTCAAAGTCAGGAGTGAAAACAATGATGTCAACCAGGTAGAGCAACAATGTCTACCAATTAATCCTGTATAGCAGGTGCTTTTTTAACCTTTAGAAGGTGGCTTGAAAAGAGGTAAGCCCAAGGGGCATGACCTTTTACTTCCAAAGACCTGAGCCATTAGCAATCACCGATATCTCCTGTTCATCGCTGTCCAAAAAAACCTGCCAGTAGCTACTGGCCAGGTCATGTATGCTATAGTAACCTCTGCCATACAAGACATCAAGGCTGTCAATGTTTACAGAAAAGAGAAAGCATACTGATTGCTTATGGTATTAAATCATTCGCAGTCAATGCAGAACCGCTACTAGCCGGTTTTCAACCAGCATCACCCGAGAAGTTTAGGACCCCCAAGCCGGCTTGATGAGTTCATTGCTCAGAAGGTTCTGAACTTCTTGCTCAGCCTTTGTCTTTTTTCTGAGTACAGCCAACATAGAGGTTGGCGAATAGGCTGAGTCTCCTCCTCTATTAGAATGCTTTACTTTGAAGGTATGTGCTACATCTCTTTTACTGGTGTTGAACATACTCTAGGAGCGTGCCAGCAACAGTGCTATGAAGCAACTCATATAAAAAAACACAAAAGAAAGATTTAGCAAGATATTAAAATTGAATATTTTAGGTTATTTTATATCTCAACAACTAATGTCAAACCAAAGGTCTTGAAGCGTTGACTTAACTCAGCCAATGCCAAGTTCTATCATGAGTGGTGTAAGCCAGAAGTTTCCTCATTTTCTGAGATAAACATTTCTGACAGAGTACAGATAGTTGTCTTGGTTACATTGATATTTATTGTGTTGGTACTACTGACTTTACCAATTGTCTCAGTTTATTTTGTCCGAAATGTCAGAGGAAGAGAGAAAGACTTAGGCTTTTGACAAGTATAATGTAGCCTTTTATCTATGATCATTTAGCTAAAAGAGATTAAAATTGCCGGTAGAAATGTATTTTTCAACTAACACGTCAGAATATCGGAAAGATAAATTTAACCTTTTTAAGAGTAAAAGATGCTAGTAATGCCTATAATTGGCAATATCCTCAAACTTTTGCTAAAGAGTTTATTATGCACATCAAATATCAGACTTAGTTAAACAAGGAGTCACTTTAACTACAAGTTATTGATGGAATACTTTTAATGGTGATTTTGATGTTGTCAATTTCAAAGTTTTGAGAAAAAACACAGATTTGAGTTAGAAAATGAATGTAACATTTATGAGTTTTACTCACACTTTCAATGTTTTAAAATGCGAATATTCCATAAAACTGGCTGCTGTTATGTTGTTTGGTGTTCCTTAGTGGTGGTCTCACCCTTCAGGAACATCATATGTACATATGTGCGGTGGTCTCACCATTTATTCAAATGCTTAAAGGTTTTCAGGCAAGATTGTAAACCACTTTATAAAAAATCTGGAAACATTGAATCAGATTTAGATCAAACTGACTTCAAACTAGAGTGTAGTTGGTTATGATTAATTTTTAATGTAAATAGTCACCAAATTCATGGCAGTTACTACAGCAACAACAAAATAATTAATTTCATTGATTTAACTAAGTGATAAATAGTGCCTTTTATGGGCCTTTTTGTACTGAGATTTATATATATCTTTCTATTATGAAGTTTCAAAGATCAAAGAATTTCAAAGAGAAGGGCAAACAGAGATGGGTTTCGATAAAGGGTGGCGCTGTATTTTGAACTTTCTTTCTATAGTGACACTCTATTAAAAGCAGCATTTAAAAAAGGTGGCCTCCCAATGAGGTTTTGCAGTAACTGTAATAATCCTAGAAATTTGTAGCATGGTTGAGAAATATTAGTAGTGTGATTGCCTTGTTTAAGACTATGACTTCTTATGTGTAGTTTACTTTGCATTTTCATGTGTGTGTGAAGTTGCACCCCCAAACTGTCATGTTTTTCCTTTACTATGAAAATTTCAAATTTTAAATAACACTAAGCTTTACATCGCATGAACTGCTTGAATAGACATGGGAGACTCGTCTACGAGAATCCTGAAAATTGCTTGCATATCTCTTTTTACAGAAGCCATAAAAAACTATGAAAATTTATCTGAACCTTTTGTTGTCCATTATTTTGAAAGCACTTTCTCCCTTTAGAGTTTTGTGAGTTATTTTGCATGGTTTAGCTTAATCAGAAAACAAAAAAAGATTAAAATTTTACATTCGAACTTATTTTAAAATTGTTAGCAATTATCTGACAGACAGTGGGTGTAATGGTTCACCATTTAGATATAAACTTTGTTAAAATATTTCTAAAAAAAGTTTCAATCCATATTAAAACATGAAACCATAAAATTTAATATAGTGGGAATTTACCTAATAATTTTTTTAAGTTGAAAGCTATGTTAATTCTATGAATTATTCAACTAACAAACTTGGAGAGTGAGAGCGTAGCTTCTTTGGCAAGTGCTGACATATCCGCTAATGTTTATCCAAGTAATAGTTGTATGATGAGTTTTTCTTCTACTATTTTTCTATTAGTCATAAATGGAATGGTAACTGCTTAGATTTTGTTGTTACAAACATAAAATTCTAAATTTGGTAAAATTTTAGGCTTTAAGCTTTTCTGAGATTTTAACCTGTAGAAAATGAAGTGAATAAATTAAAAAACTAAGACACAAAGTCTATTGTACAATTTTGTTTTCTGTACTAAGAGTTTGATAGTGTAAAGCTACCATGAAGTTGCAAACTCAGCACAAATATTTTGTTTATTGTTGTGACTATTTCTTTTAATCTTTTTTGTATATGTAGACATGAATTTCAATTACTCATTAAATGTTATAGGTGTAGGCACTCCTATTTGTAGCTCTTTTTGCCATACATGTATTTACAAGTCTACAATAGAATCTATAAAAGCAAGCTCACTGGTTTGCTAGTATAACAAGGTGCCACAATGCGTAACAGGTTATCTGGTAGCCTGTCTACAACTGTAATTAATGAAATATATTAGCGTCATAGAACGGTTGACACGGAACTTTGGACACTTCCCTCAATGTGTAATACTAAAGAGCACAAAGAAAGCTTGATCAATACTATTAAACAAGTCGGCTTTCAGCGGGTATGAAAGGGGTGCCTAGAAATATCTTATGAATGATTCCTTTCTATAAAAATTGTTTACATGTCCCTAAAATAGACTGTTGATTGTAATAACCCAACTAGCTATCAAATATTGCCCAATCAATGCAGCCACTCTACGATCAAATCTTAAAGTTGCCGTATGTCTTTTCTCAGTTCATTGGCGCTTCTTGTTAACTTTTTTGAGAGCAGTTTTGCGGTTTTTGTTTTGAGTTTTGTATTTATTTTCACGTAGACCTACTTATGTTTGATTCTTTATTAGTGTTAAGACATGACACCTAAATAGACTAACTACTTCAATATGAAGATAAAGTCTCTTAGATAAGAGTCATTCATATCCAAAAAAAAGTTTAACCTGTAACTATTACTGGTGTTTCAGAGTTTTTAAGATGATGTTTTTATAAAAGTATATTTGATTATAAAAAAAATATATTGTTAGATTTTAAAGATTTTATGTCAAGAACTGTTATGATAGATCAATCGATAGATTTGAAGAGTTCATACAGTTCATAGTTTTTTTAAGGTGAGTTTAGTATCTGCTGAGTTAAACATTAGTTGATCAATATGCCAAGTTATTTGTAATCAAGGGTTATGGAACCTATGTAGTGAGTCATTGTAAACATAAGGAATTCCCAAACATTTGGTTTTTAGCTACTTGCCCCCAACATACTGACAATATGCCAAGTTAGTAGTCTGCCATTTGAAAATATACACTCTTTACCCTGGCATAACATAGCCTTATCAATATCGACTGCAGAGTGTTAATAAATAGAATGGTTTATGGATTAGGTTTGACATCTATGGCTATTTTATACATAACATTTGTACAGGTCAGATAGCATTGATCTGCTTGATATTAGGCCTACACATTGTAAGATGAGGTACAGCTCTCATATGATCATAATTACCAACGAGTACTATGTTACCACATACTTACTAGTAGTGTAAAGTGAGCTACAGTTCTCATTTCACTATTATTAACAACAGGTAGATCTCAAAAGAGTTAATAGCAAAAATGCAGAGACATGAGTTGTAGCAGGCTGTGCTCGATGAAGCTTAGCAACCAAGTTCACAATATGTTCAATATTATAATCTGCCAGAAGTGAAATTTGGTTCCCATGACTTTACTTCTTATTGACCTCAGTTTAGGATTCATAAATTACCCTAATTTAGAGAAGCATTTAATAATAGATTCAAAGAGATTTGGTCATGTGATTATCTAGAAAATTGAGCAGATGAGTAGAAGAAGAAGATTATAAATTTTACTCAAGCAGTTGAGCTAATTCAGCACTCTTAAAATGATATACAATAAGAAAACAGTTTTTCAATCTCAACCAGTGGTTTTATCCTACTGTTTCTCAAAGGTAGAAACATTATGATAAAACTAGGCAAAACATACATTTAGTTACTATAATTCAAAGCCCATCAACTACTTTAAACTTTGCGGTTTATGTCACAGGCACTGTATTAAAATTTGTAATTTTACAAAGCTTGTCCTCAGATGAAACCAGCAGATTTTCAGCAGATAGAAACAAAGTGTATGAACAATATAACGATACTGGAAATCACATAGATACATTTAGTTTACAATAAAAAGCCATGGAGTTGACCTACCACACGAGAAGCTCATACTGCTGGCAGTTTAATGGTCAACCATGTTTTCTTTGGATGTAAGGACACTTTTTGCAGTTCGATAGGCACATGATGAAGCAACTTCCTCTTTCGATGCTCGGTAAGGATTCGCACGCTGTATTCCCTGTATCCAGGCGTTAATAAACAAATATTGATTAGAGAACTCCAGCTAACAATGTACTCAATACCTTATCACTTCTCAGCACGTGAACAAGTCAAATACATCAGCTGGGATGGCTTTCAAAAGGTCGGCGGCGTCTACACTTGTTCATGCACACATTGTTTAGGTAAATGAATGCAGATGTATAGTTTAGTCTTTGACATATTCTACTAGTTGAGCAATGCTTCTCTATATCTCCTGCGTATCACCTTAACAGAGAAATTTACTTTATTTAGTGTTATACTTCCATATCATTTAATGTAGTAGAACGACTAGTGAGTACATAGGCTATCCTTAAGGCATGAAAGACATGAGGATATAACTTTTAGTAGTTGTCATAGTTAGGAACACTTTCTTAAGGATTCCTGCATATAAACTTTTGAGCCTAACCTAATAATTGATTCTACTGCAAGCTAAAGAAAGTTGCTGCAACTTGACCAGATTAACTTTGCATTGCAACATTCCTTGACAATGTATTATTTAAACAAGCTTGTTCTTAAGCTAACACAGTTGATGATGGGCTTCACAATGATAATGTGACTGCACAGAATACTCTGGTACACTCTAGGAAATGCACCAGCAGTATATGTAAAGGTCATAATAAACCTGGCTGCTAACTTCAGATATCATTTAAGTGAATTTGCAATGCTAGACATTTCTAATTTGAGTGAGAACTAAAAGTATTCTACTGTCTCGTTTATGTCAATGCAATGCACCTGAAGTGCGCCGATTTGGGTATGCGTTTGCAAGATGCACTATCGCTAGTAAGTAGGTGTTTTTTTATACCTGTAATGTAGAGTGATGACAGAGCAGTGCATATTAAGGTGTGTCATGGCTGTTTATTCAGTTTTTGTATAATTGTATTTCTAAATTGCAGTGTAGAACAATGGAACATTATCATAGCACCTGAAGTTCTATAAAAAGTAAATTAGCGGACAATGGAAAAATCAGTAGCTCTATCTCACATTATTGCAATTTTTTACAGATATTTTGCAGAAACACTGTGGTTGTATTTAACTGTTTTTTCAAATTAGGTAAAATTTTACTTTTGGTTGCATTTTATTGGGTGAATTGAACCAATTTACAGTCAATGAATTTACATATTTGAACTCAGGATAAGTTGAAGTTTGATTGAATATATAACTGTTAGCTGTTGACTAAACTCGCAATGAACAACTGTGTTATAAATATGAATTTTAGTTTTCAAGTTCTGCGGCGAGTTTTGCCAAGCGATGTGATAATTTTTTTTAGTTTTTTAGGCTACCATAAAACTTGGAAAAAAAAAAGTTTTTAATAAAAACCCAATGAAACTTGTTGACAAGTGTAAGTAGCATTGTATTACCTAACAAATTAAATTGGAAACACACAACTGTTTTTGTAAACTTGCTAGATTAAAAGAAGGGATTTAGAAATGCTTCCAATTATAGTATTTAATCAATATCTTTTAAGCATTCACCGTGTTGTATTTCAGTGGCTTAAGAAAAATTTGGAGAAACCATCAGCTTGTCTCCACAGTTTTCAACAGGTGTATATGATTAATAAGCTATAATGATAAGCTCAAGCAGATCTTTACCTACAGTGTAAATATGTTATAACTTACACATACTTTCAGTATAGTGTACATATATTTATACCATACACATAATCTCAGTCTCGTGTTTGTCTATTTATAACATACCCTTACCTTAAGTATAAGTGTACATGTATAGTGTGAACTTACCTTTTGTTACTTATATTTATCACAAACACTTACCTTACTCTATATTTCTATTATGCACATAAGGAATTTACTAATTATAGTAAGTATTGAAGTATGATTAGTATATTAAAGGTGGCCACTGACCCCCTTGAGTAACTACTTCAGTTTCAGCATCTAAAAAACAATGAACATTTTCTCTCTAATTGTTCCTCATGAAGATTCTAAGTGTTCTATTCTAATAATTAATTTGTCTGTTTAACTTGTCATATCATTAGAGGTTTAAATTCCAACTTTACTAGTTGATGTAATTTGCTATAAATCGAAGGCTAGATAAGCTTTTTGATTTTGTCTTGCAAGTTATCCATTTCCAGCGATTGGGATCATGATAATAATATGAAAAATATAAAGTTGAATAAATTAAAAAACTAAGACACAAAGTCTATTGTACAATTTTGTTTTCTGTACTAAGAGTTTGATAGTGTAAAGCTACCATGAAGTAGCAAACTCCGCACAAATATTTTGTTTATTGTTGTCACTATTTCTTTTAATCTTTTTTGTATATGTAGACATGAATTTCAATTACTCATTAAATGTTATAGGTGTAGGCACTCCTATTTGTAGCTCTTTTTGCCATACATGTATTTACAAGTCTACAATAGAATCTATAAAAGCAAGCTCACTGGTTTGCTAGTATAACAAGGTGCCACACGGCATAACAAGTTATCTGATGGCCTGTCTATTTAATAAAATATATTAGCGTCATAGAACAGTTGACACGGAACTTTGGACACTTCCATCAATGTGTAATACTAGAGAGCCCCAAGAACGATTGATCAATACTATTGAACAAGCGGCTTTCAGCGGGTATGAGAGCGGTGCCTATAGAAATATCTTCTGCAGGATTCCTTTCTTTAAAGCATGTTTGAACTTCCCTAAAAAAGACTGATGATTGTAATAACCAAATTAGCTATCAATTATTGCCTAATCAATGCAGCCACTCTACAATCAAATCTTAAAGTTGCCTTATGTTTTTTCTCAGTTCATTGACGCTTCCTGATAACTTTTTGAGAGCAGTTTTGTGGTTTTTGTTTTGAGTTTTGTATTTATTTTCACGTAGACCTATTCATGTGTGAATATTTATTAGTGTTAAGAAAGGACACATAAATAGACTAACTATTTTAATATGAAGATAGAATCTCTTAGATAAGAATCATTAATATCTATAAAACAATTTAACACATAACTATTACTGGTGTTTCAGAGTTTTTAAAATTATGTTGTTTTAAAATTAAATTTGATTGTAAAGAAAATATATTGTTAGATTTTAGAGATTTTATGTCAAATACTGTTATTATAGGTCAATCGATAGATTTGAAGAGTTCATACAGTTCATAGTGTTTTTAAGGTGAGGTTAGCACCCACTGAGTTAAACATTACTTGATCAATATGCCAAGCTATTTGTAATCAATGGTTATGGAACCTTAGTAGTGAGTCATTGTGAACATAAGGAATTCCCCAACACTTGTTTTTAGCTACTTTCCACCAACAGACTGGCAATATGCCAAGTTAGTAGTCTGCCATTTGAAAATATACACTCTTTACCCTGGCAAATCATAGCCTTATCAATATCGACTGCAGAGATTTAATAAATGAAGTGGGTTATGGACCTAGTCTGACATCTACACCTATTTTATACAAACATTTGTAAGGGTCAAATAGCATTGATCAGATTGATATTAAGCCTACAAAATGTAAGGTGAGATACAGCTCTCGGATGATCATAATTAACAATGAGTACTATGTTACCACAAACATACATATTAGTAGTGTAAGGTGAGCTACAGTTCTCATGTCACCACTATTAACAACAGGTAGATCTCAAAAGAGTTAATAGCAAAAAATGCAGACATATGAGTAGTAGCAGGCTGTGCTCGATGAAGCTTAGCAACCAAGTTCACAATATGTTCAATATTAAAATCTGTCAGAAGTGAAATTTGGTTCCCAAGACTTTACTTCTTATTGACCTCAGTTTAGGATGCATAGATTACCCAAATTTAGAGAGGCAATTATTAATAGATTCAAAGAGATTTGGTCATGTGATTATCTAGAAAATTGAGCAGATGAGTAGAAGAAGAAGATTATAAATTGTACTCAAGCAGTTGAGCTAATTCAGCACTCTTAAAATTATATACAATCAGAAAGCAGTTTTTCAATCTCAACCAGTGGTTTTATCCTACTGTTTCTCAAAGGTAGAAACATTATGATAAAACTAGGCAAAACATACATTTAGTCACTATAATTCAAAGCACATCAACTACTTTAAACTTTGCGGTTTATGTCACATACACTGTATTAAAATTTGTAATTTCACAAAGCTTGTCCTCAGATGAAACCAGCAGGTTCTCAGCAGATAGAAACAAAGTGTATGAACAATATAACGATACTGGAAATCACATAGATACATTTAGTTTACAATAAAAAGTCATGGAGTTGATCTACTACACGAGAAGCTCATACTGCTGGCAGTTTAATGGTCAACCATGTTTTCTTTGGATGTAAAGACCCTTTTTGCAGTTCGATAGGCACATGACGAAGCAATTTCCTCTTGCGATGCTCGGTAAAGATTTGTACGCTGTATTCCCTATATCCAGGGGTTAATAAACAAATATTGATTGGAGAGCTCCAGCTAACAACGTACTCAATACCTTATCACTTCTCGGCACGTGAACAAGTCAAATACATCAGCTCCGATGGCTTTCAAAAGGTCGGCATCTACACTTCTTCATTCGCACATTGTTTAGGTAAATGAATGCCGATGTATAGTGTAGTCTTTGACATATTCTATCAGTTGAGCAATGTTTTTCTATATCTCCTGCGTATCACCTTAATAGAGAAATTTATACTTTATTAGTGTTATACTTCCAGATCATTTAATGTAGTAGAATGACTAGTGTGTACATAGGCTATCCTTAAGGCATGAAAGACATGAGGATATAACTTTTAGTAGTTGTCATAGTTAGGAACACTTTCTTAAGGATTCCTGAATATAAAATGTTGAGCCTTACCTAATAATTGATTCTACTGCAAGCTAAAGAAAGTTGCTGCAACTTGACCAGATTAACTTTGCATTGCAACATTCCTTGACAATGTATTATTTAAACGAGCTTGTTCTTAAGCTAACACAGTTGATGATGGGCTTCACAATGATGATGCGACTGCACAGACTACTCTGGTACATTCTAGGAAATGCATCAGCCGTAGATGTAAAGGTCATAATAAACCTGGCTGCTAAAGTCAGATATCATTCAAGTGAATTTGCAATGCTAGACATTTCTAACTTGAATGGGAACTAAAAGTACTCTACTGTCTCGTTTATGTCAATGCAATGCACCTGAAGTGCGCAGATTTGAGTATGCTTTTGCAAAATGCACTATCGCTAGTAAGTAGGTGTCTTTTGTTTATACCTGTAATGTAGAGTAATGACAGAGCAGTGCATATTAATGTGTGTTATGGCTGTTTACTCAGTTTTTGTATTACTGTATTGCTAAATTACGGTGTAGAACAATGGAACACTATCATATCATCTGAAGTTCTAGATAAAATGAAATTAGCGAACAATGGAAAATTCAGTAGCTCTATCTCACATTTTTGCAATTTTTTACAGATATTTTGCAAAAACACTGTTGTTGTCTTTAACTGTTTTTTTAAATTAGGTAAGATTTTAATTTTTGTTGCATTTTATTGCGAGAATTGAACCATTTTACATTCATTGGATTTGCATATTTAAACACAAGTTAAGTTGAGGTTTGATTGAATATATAACTGTTAGCTGTTGACTAAACTCGCAATGAACAACTGTGTTATAAATATGAATTTTAGTTTTCAAGTTCTGCAGCGTGTTTTGCAAAGCGATGTGCATAATTTTTTTTAGTTTTTCCGGCTACTATTAATCTCGGAAACAAAGTTTTTAATAAAAACCCAATAAAGCTAGTTGAAAAGTGTAAGTAGCATTGTATTACCTAACAAATTAAAAAAGGAAACACACAACTGTTTTTGCAAACTTGCGAGATTAAAAGAAGGGATTTAGAAATGCTGCCAATTAGTACTTAATCAATATCTTACAAGCATTTACAGTGTTGTATTTCAGTGGCTTAAGAAAAATTTGGAGAAACCAGCAGCTTCTCTCCACGGTTTTCAACAGGTGTATATGATTAATAAGCTATAATAATAAACTCAAGCAGACAATTACCTTCAGTATAAATCTGTTATAACATACACATACTTTCAGTATAGTGTACATATATTTATACTAGTGCTGGGCACCAGTACTTCTTGGTCAACGGGTTTAGAGCCGCCCCCTTCTGTTCGGGTTTTTCGAGTATCGGGTAGCTAGTAGTGCTAGGCTCGGGTATTTCTTTGCCTACGGGTTATTTGGGTATCGGGTTTGTTGATATGGATTTTATTTTTAAATTTTCTAAACAGATATACATGTATTTTCAAATTTAAAAAGCGATTATATTTCTTTTCAATTTATTTTTCAGTTTTTATTGACTGACATTCGTACTCGCAGCGTTAACAGGTGGATTGTTAAACAGTCTAGATAGTCTGGGGCTACAGGGCATTGTCGTGTCAACAGGTGGCAGAAGATAGGGTCTATGGTAGCTTAATACTTAAGCATGTTCTATGTACCTCTCTGACTTTTTGTAGATGGTGCTCCAAATATCATAAAAAACTTTACATTATCGGCTTTTTCCGTTAGTAAGGCTTGTTGGCTTAGTAAAACTTGGTTATAATGAATTATGTAATCCATAATAGCTAGATGTGGTAATCAATTTAAACAGAGTTATTAAATTTTCACTGCTACTATCAACGCTGATGGCTGTTTTTAACAAAGCGATAGCAGAAACAGACTAAGGACCTATGTGTATCGGTGATAGCGAACACGCGCCGTATTAAAAAAGGCATAGATTTGTTTACGAAGCCGATTTGGCTAATTGCGCAAATAAAATTTGATGTAAGTTTTCTTCTCACCTTTTAATGACAAGTAATCACTGCTTGACTACAATATTTCTATTAGGTATAGTAAATAAGGTTTGATATGTTTTATTCTATCTATTAAATTAAAGACTCGTTAAACCCCATTGTCATGCCTCCTTAGCAAAAATGACACAGAAATGCCCTGTGGTCCCAGACTAAGAGCGCAGGGTGCAATAGACCGAGTTTTTGTTAACACTACCCGATGGATCCGTGTACCAAAACTTGAACTTGAAAGTCAAAACCCGAACCCGAAGGACCGAAATACCCAAAATCTCTATTACCCGATACTCGAGAGAAGATAAACCTGCGAGTTCAACGAGTATTACTACCCGTGCCCAGTACTAATTTATACCATACACATAATCTCAGTGTCGTGTCCATCTATTTATAACATACGCTTACCTTAAGTGTATGTGTACATGTATAGTGTGAACTTACCTTTTGTTACTTATATTTATCACAAACACTTACCTTACTCTATAATTATGTTATGCAAATAAGGAATTTACTAAGTATAGTAGGTATTGAAGTATGATTAGTATATTAAAAGTGGCCACTGACCCCCTTGAGTAACTACTTCAATTTCAGTATCTAAAAACCAATAAACAGTTTCTCTCAAATTGCTCCTCATGAAAACTCTAAGAGTTCTATTCTAATAATTAATTTGTCTGTTTCACTTCTCATATCATTAGAAATTTTAATTCCAATTTTACTAGTTGATGTCATTTGCTATAAATCGAAGGCTAGATAAGCTTTTTGATTTTGTCTTGCAAGTTATCCAATTCCAGCGATTGGGATCATGATAATAAAATGAAAAATATAAAGTTGGATAATGAGTATGAGGCGATGATATGAGATTAGGTGTGGGCAGTTGTAGGACTAACCACACTGAACTTATAAAACTTTTGTTATCGGTTTCTGTTTGACAACTGAGTTTGCTTTTCACATAGTAGATATCATATCAAACAAAATTTGCATTTTACAATTTTAGGCTTGCTTGTTTTAATAAACCTGCTAATCATGTGCTAATGAATTGCACGGTTTTGGTATGAAAAAAGGTTCACGCTTTTTACCAAACCACTTTTGATATATTTTTACATCTTTAAAAATCTCAACTAATGAAATAAAAGGTTTTCTATTTGTTAATCTTTCGTTTTTTGCTATTATTTAGAAGGTCTTTATAAAATATATTATTTTTTGGTTAATCTATATGTCATCAAAGGGCTTGCTGAAACAGCAGCATTTATAAATGTGTGTAAACATGTATGTACCTATAGGCTAGTTGCAATAAAATTGTTGTTGAAAATGAACTGAAACTTGCAGATTTTAAAAAGTGACTTTGCCTGAGAAATGATTTTAACTTAATTATTTACCTGAATATGGCCTAAACAAACTTTAAAACAGCCTACAAGCTGTTGAGAAAGTTAAAATAGTTTTTCATTCTGCTTTTCACATACTTTTTATTGTATTGTGTGCACATAGCTAAGTATACAAATTTTATTACAGACAGTTTAGCATATTGTTAAGATAATTAGTTAAGGTAATAATGGAAAAAAAAAGTTTTTGAAAGCTTATATTTGTTGATATGTAAAATATTAGCTATGTTTCAGCTAATATTTGGTAGAAGGGATGTCGGAACTCAATAATTGAAATGTTGATGGATTCAGGTATGTATCTTATGATTGATGGTGGATGATTCGAGTCTTTGTGTACATATGTGGTTGAGTTGTTAGGTTTACTATACTGTTTGAAGCTGTTGTTCTTAAGGTCCAAAGTTTCGTCTAAGAAGTTTAATACTTTTTTATTTGCTTCGATGGTGATACGTAAGCTGTGTTTACGAAAGATTTCAGAAAGTTCTTTTTTAGTGCGCTCAATGTTTTGTGCAATATCTTTCAGTAGTCCCAGACTATTGTCCCGATAATAGCCAAAGTTTTTGCCAAGCTTCTCAGTGATAAGGTGTAGCATGAGTACTCCGACAAGTTGGTAGCTTTCTGCTCCGTCCTGAGAGCCCATTTTTATGTCATACAAGTCTGCAGTTGATCTCTTACCCCATGGTTCATTACCGCTGGAGAGTATAGATTTTTTGAGTGGTGTATTATACACTTGTCCAAGTCAGATATATTGGTGTATTTAGACGCGAACGTTATTGCTTTGTTAAGTAGATCTTCTGTTTTTGAGGGATAAAATTCAACAACATCGAATACAGCGACAAGTAATTAGCTCAATAACATAAGTTGACTACATATTTGCTGTATACTATATATATATATATATATATATATATATATATATATATATATATCATGGAATAGTATCGAGCCCTCAGCTTTATAAAGTATTTTTATAGCTTGTACCTTATACATTTTAGTCATTATATCTGAAGATTGCAAATCGGTCGCATGAAACTAATAGTAGTAATGATTTTAACCTGTAGTTGTTATTAAACTTATATATATAATATATATATATATATATATATATAAGTTATATATATATATTATAATATATATAATGTTCATATATATATAATATATATAAGTTATATATATATAATATATATATATGAAGTTTATTAAAAACTACAGGTTAAAATCATTACTACTATTAGTTTTATGCGACCGAGTTGCAATCTTCAGATATAATGACTAAAATGTTTAAGGTACAAGCTATAAAAGTACTTTATAAAGCTGAGGGCTCGATACTATTCCATGATATATACTTATGTATATATATATATATATATATACATAAGTAAAAGCGAAAGACTCGAGCAGAGTGCTCAATGATAAAATCAGAGCAAGTTAAAATCAATAAAACAGACTATAACTTCAGATAAAACACTTTATTACTATTAGTTTCATGCTTGGTAAGAGCAATCTTCAGATGAAGTGTTGGCACCAGTATTGTTCGCTTATATACAGCTGGAACTATTGAAATTACCAAAACTTCATAACTAGCTGGAAGATTATGGGTTCGTAGAAGCATTAGGTTTTAAAATTAGACAGTAGAAACTTGCTAGCGTGTCTGCAGGCGCTGACGAGTTCAGTGCGTTTGTTTAATGAACCAAGGTGTGGCCTGTATATAATATGAAATTTTTCTTGTAGACACAAGGAACAGTTCTTAGAGCCATGGGCCAGTGGTATGGACTGCTCCAGTATTCTCCAGTTGATGGAATAGTTAGTGTTTGAATCCTTCAATCGCCATATAAGCTTGCTGAGTTCAGTGGCAGTTCTTTTATTTCATTGTGTAAACGACGCTTTATGGTTGTTATAGCGCGTTTTAAATAAAGTTTCTGTTAAGCCAATGTAGTTAACTTCGCTATCGTGGGAGGTGACAGTGGCTTGGTAAATTATAGCAGACTGAAAACATTTCTCTTTTGGTGGGCAGTTAGTGCTGTATTTGTTGGTATAGGGATGTTCTTTACAGTGTATCCAAAGTTAATATTTTTCATTGCCGAATTGAAACCTGTCGCACTGTACCTTGTGTCTACAAAAAAATTTTTATTATATATACAGGCAACACCTTGGTTCATTAAACAAACGCACTGAACTCGTCAGCGCCTGCAGCCACGCTAGCAAGTTTCTAGGGTCCAATTTTAAAACTTAATGCTTCTACAAATCCATAATCTTTCAGCTATGAAGTTTTAGTAATTTCAATAGTTCCAGCTGTATATAAGTAAACAATACTGGTGCTAACACTTCATCTGAAGATTGCTCTTACCAAGCATGAAACTAATAGTAATAACGTGTTTTATCTAATTTAGGTATAGTCTGTTTTTTTTATTTTATATATATATGACACACACACACGCGCGCACACACACGCGCACACACACACCACACACCCCACACACACACGCACGCAAGCACGCACACAGGCGCGCACGCACGCACACACACACCAACGCACACGCATACATGCATGAACTTGTAAATGCATGCAATTGGGGACTCACACCAGAATTTAACAGACAAATTGGGGACGTTCGGAAATTGGGGACGTCCCCAATCTTTTAAACCCTTTTTTCTTATAAAAAACTAAAAAATATATAGTTTAATCCAACTCCCGACAAAATCTGAGCACTGTCCCCAATTGCCTGCATTTGTACGAGAACATCTGTGAGTGTGGGTGTGTGTAAAAATATGTAAGTCCCCATAAAGTTTGTTAAATTCTTACACACATTTGACCTGTTTCCATTTGTGAGTAGGCCAAATATCAATCAATAGTACACTACATAAGGATGCGCAGCTGCTTGTAATTGTGCTGTATATTTCTGTGCTCAATTATTACTTAGCATGAAAAGGGCAACATAGTGTATTGGATAACATGCCTGTCTGCAGAAAGGGTGGTTATGAGTTCAACTCCTGTGAAGTAGTTTTTTTTGCTAGATTTAAATTGCTAAAACTAGCCGAAAAACAGGAAAAAGACGATAAACAAACACTAAGATTTATGTATAGATGAATGGCAGAGTAAAGCAGTTTCAGTTCTTATTCAAACTGAAAATGTTTAGCATTGTAAATACACTTATTTGATTCCCTGACTTTAACAGCCAGGTTTATTTATGACCCTCTAACCCACAGCCGGTGCCTATTCTATGCTAAAAACAACGCCTACCAAAGTGCCATGAACAGCCTCATTATTAGATCATAGCTGATCAACTATTCTGTTATCCTAGGAAAAAAACTCTATGAAAGAGTCATGGTCAATGTTTAGTGCAAAGCAGGACTATTCTGAGGTAATGCTAGCAACTTCCTTCGCCTTGCAGCAGGATCTCCATCATCTCTATGCAGGGTAAAAAAGCTCATATTCAGGACTTCTTGAGAAGTTGCTTACTCTGGCACCTACAGAAGGCTATAGCCTTATGGCTTACATGCTTTATGGGCACTCTATTTACTCACAAGTCATTCTAAAACAGTGTAGTATCTGCAAATATGATTTTAAAGAATGTGGATGTGCAAGAGATATAGTGATATTAAGCAAAACTGGTGAAAGATGATAACCGACTATCTAAACACACATATCTATCGCTCCAAGCAATGTGCACACGAATATGCTTACAAGCCTACCTTTTAAAAGCCATCAGAGCTGATGCAATGAACATGTACTTGCTATTGAACTGAGTGGTTATAAGTTATTGATTGACTAGCGCTAAAACCTTCCAATAAATGCTTGTTTTTCAGACCCTGGATAATGCGACTAGTGGGAAATAACAATACGTTCAAGTCTTGTTATGCATTGTAGAGGGAAACTGCTTCAATGTAGTGCCTTTCACTGCCAAACAGCTATTTCAATCCAAACATATTTTTTGCAGTGGCACAGATTATGGTTTACCGGGATTAAAACACATTACACCAGCAAGCTGTGCTAAGTCAGCGTACGTCTGAGTCTACTTGTGTGTGTGTGTGCGTGCGTGCGTGCGTGCGTGCGTGCGTGTGTGTGTGTGTACTGTCATAAGAGCAAGATGGTTTGCAATTAATGTTTGCTTATTATCATTATATTTCGTATAAAATGTAGTTTCAGGCGTTCTGATATCAATCATTAGGATGCTGCATAAATATGTGCATCTAGTTGTAATTGCGCTGCATAGTTGTGTGCTCAATTATCGCGCAACATAAAAAAACAACGAATTGTACTGGATAGCATACCTGCCTGCAGAAATGGTTGTTACTAGTTCAGCTGTGCCGAATTCGTTTTTTGTTGGTAGATTCAAATCGATAAAGCTAGACAAATGACAAGAAAAGATGATAAACCAACACTAAGATTTATATATATAGATAAATGACATAGTGAAGCAGTTTTAGTTTTCATTTAAACTAAAAATGTCTGGAGTTGCCAAATATACTTATATGATTGCCTGACTTTAACAGCCAGGTTTATTTAGGACCCTCTAACCTGTAGTTGGTGCCTATTCTATACTAAAAACAATGTTTACCAAAGTCAGTGGAAGAGTCATAGTCAATATGTAGTGCATTTCAAGACTATTATGATGTAATGCTAGTAACTTCTTTCATCTTGCAGTAGGACCTCCATCATCTCTAGGCAGGGTTAAAATGCTCATATTCAGGACTTCTTGAGAAGTTGTTGCTTACTATGGCATCTACAAAAAGCTATATTCCTACGACTTACATGTTTTATGGGCACTCCAATCATACTCTAGTAACTCTACTACAGTATAGTATCAGCAAGTATGATACTAAAGAAGATGGATTTGGATGAGATGTAGTGATATTAAGCAAAACTAGTAAAGGACGCTAACAGATAAACTAAACACACAACTCTATCGCTCTAATCAATGTGTACATAAACAGGTGTAGAGGCTTACCTTTTGAGAGCCATTACAGCTAATGCATTAGACTTGCTATTGAGCGAGTGGTGATAGCAAAGTTATTGATTGGCCAGATACGGAGCAGTCCAGCAAAATATTTTTTTAGCCCATGGAAAGTCTGATTAATAGGAATTATCAATGCTACAAGGCTTGTTATGCATTGTAAGAAGAAGCTGCTTCAACATAGCTTAAGCGATTTTCACTGCCAAAAAGTTACTTGAACCCAAGTACCTTTTTGCAGTTGCACAGCTTACTGGTCTGATGTGACTAAACACATTAGACCAGTAAGCTGTGCTAGCTAAGGGTAACTCTGAGCATACTTGTATGTGTGTGTATGTGCGTGCCTGAGTGAGCCCGTGTGTGCGTGTGCACGCACACACACACACACACACACACACACACACACACACACACACACACACACACACACACACACACACACACACACACACACACACACACACACACACACACACACACACACACACACACACACACACACACACACACACACAAGTAGACTCAGACGTACGCTGACTTAGCACAGCTTGCTGGTGTAATGTGTTTTAATCCCGGTAAACCATAATCTGTGCCACTGCAAAAAATATGTTTGGATTGAAATAGCTGTTTGGCAGTGAAAGGCACTACATTGAAGCAGTTTCCCTCTACAATGCATAACAAGACTTGAACGTATTGTTATTTCCCACTAGTCGCATTATCCAGGGTCTGAAAAACAAGCATTTATTGGAAGGTTTTAGCGCTAGTCAATCAATAACTTATAACCACTCAGTTCAATAGCAAGTACATGTTCATTGCATCAGCTCTGATGGCTTTTAAAAGGTAGGCTTGTAAGCATATTCGTGTGCACATTGCTTGGAGCGATAGAGATGTGTGTTTAGATAGTCGGTTATCATCTTTCACCAGTTTTGCTTAATATCACTATATCTCTTGCACATCCACTTTCTTTAAAATCATATTTGCAGATACTACACTGTTTTAGAATGACTTGTGAGTGAATAGAGTGCCCATAAAGCATGTAAGCCATAAGGCTATAGCCTTCTGTAGGTGCCAGAGTAAGCAACTTCTCAAGAAGTCCTGAATATGAGCTTTTTTACCCTGCATAGAGATGATGGAGATCCTGCTGCAAGGCGAAGGAAGTTGCTAGCATTACCTCAGAATAGTCCTGCTTTGCACTAAACATTGACCATGACTCTTTCATAGAGTTTTTTTCCTAGGATAACAGAATAGTTGATCAGCTATTATCTAATAATGAGGCTGTTCATGGCACTTTGGTAGGCGTTGTTTTTAGCATAGAATAGGCACCGGCTGTGGGTTAGAGGGTCATAAATAAACCTGGCTGTTAAAGTCAGGGAATCAAATAAGTGTATTTACAATGCTAGACATTTTCAGTTTGAATAAGAACTGAAACTGCTTTACTCTGCCATTCATCTATACATAAATCTTAGTGTTTGTTTATCGTCTTTTTCCTGTTTTTCGGCTAGTTTTAGCAATTTAAATCTAGCAAAAAAAACTACTTCACAGGAGTTGAACTCATTACCACCCTTTCTGCAGACAGGCATGTTATCCAACACACTATGTTGCCCTTTTCATGCTAAGTAATAATTGAGCACAGAAATATACAGCACAATTACAAGCAGCTGCGCATCCTTATGTAGTGTACTATTGATTGATATTTGGACACCTGTTACTTTTGATACATAATGTAATGATTATAAGCAATCAAGGATTACAAACAATCTGGCATTAGACATCTTTGGAAAATGCTCTTATTATACTAAAACTCTAGACAAGCTGAAGCTAGCACCTGAGTTACTCAAACTCATTGGGTAAAGAAACTTGGCCAATAGCAATTAATTTTAGCAACTAGTGCTAAACTTCGGGGTAGAAAAGTATTTTCTTACTTGTTCACTGCAGAGCATTTAGATAGTGCCATCATAAACATAAAAGACACTCAAAAAAAACAATGCATTTTATCTAATGTGCATTGCTTGTCTATGCATTTGAAAAGAGCTCCATTACTAGGAAGTTTGTGTCTTAAGTCTATATTTTTAATGCAAATCAATAAGAAAGTAGTGCATTTAGTGCATGCTATAGATTAGTCTATGGCTAATTTATCTGTCTGTTGTATAGCTCTATTGCTAAATTACAGTGTAGAAAAGCGGAACATTATCATAGTATTTAAAGTTTTAATACAAAAGTAAGCAAGCAAACAGTGGAAAAATCAGTAGCTCTATCCCATGTTGTACTAATTATGCAGATGGCTTACAGGAACACTGTTGTTATCTTTGTGGGATCAATGTTGTTGTATTTAACTGTTTCTGTAAATCAGGAAAAGCTCTACTTTGGTAACATTTTATGGCATGACCAGGCTTTTGTGGCAACTCAAGGTCATTCTGAAAATGACTATTTTCATCAGAAAATGGAAGGTAATTAGCAAAGATCTCACATCAGCTGTGACACCCTGTTGGTAATGTTGTGCCAATGTTCTCCTGTACAGTAAATTTAAGAAAGATTGTGCCTTGCAAGCGATTAACAACGTTCAACACTTGCCCTTATTGTCAGTGGTCAATAGCTTTATGGAACAGTCACCAGTGTTTCTAGCCTAGATGAGAACCATCTTCAGTTATTTACTTCTAAAGAGTTGCTGTAATAAAAGAGGTTGACTTTTTAATAAAGTACAAATCAGCAGAAATTTATACAATGATGATTGTTAGCATAAGTTTGTATGAAGTGTTAACAAGTTAAATTTGAATGTTTATTTGTTATAATCAGTTAATATAATTGCAAGACACCTTTTTCAAGGTAAGTCGGTATACTTGACCACACAAACGTGAGATTAAAATATTAGGACTTTGCAGTTACATAAAAAAAGTTAATGCATGCAGTTATGAAAAAAACCACGATACATTTCTAAATTATTTTCTATAACATATTTACAAGGTTTCAAAACAATATATTGAGATGTGATAACAAAGGTTTACTTTGCTGTGCTTACTCGCTACTGTCACGACCAATCTGTAACAAAGTGATTAATATTAACAAGTTGTTTAACTGCCACAATGCTGGATTAAAACATTAAGATTTCACAATTACATAGGCAATATCAATGGATACTAAGAACAAAGGCTCTCTTCATTCTCAGTCTTGTTATTCATCTCAACAATTGACTAAAGTGACTGTAGAAAATGTTTCAAATGAGTCTTGTTAATTTGTACGCAGCTTTAATAGAAAGTATAAAACATTTTCAAATAATCATAAAACCCATATGCAAAGTTTGTAATAAAAATACAACTAACCCATTTAGTTTACAAAGATAAGTAAAATTGTATTAGCTAGCAAATTACTACGGAAATGTTTTTGTAAATGTTTTAGGTTATCCATGAGATTTTATAAATACTACTAATTGGCATTTAACCAAAAGCTTTTAAGCTTTTACCTTGTTATTTTTAGTTACTCACGAGGAACTTGGAGAAACCTGCATGTTGTCTCTACAGCTTTCAGCAGGTATACAAGAGTTTTGTGTTTTAACACTAAGCTTCAGCATCCACTTACCTTCAGTGTACACCTATTTATAACAAACTCTTACCTTCAGGGTACATTTATTAATAACACATACTTACCTTCAAGAACATCTATTTACAACATACACTCACCTTCAGTGTACATGTGTTCATATCATTAACTTACTATCAACGTACATTCATTTATAACATACCTTTCCTTCAGGGCACATTTATTTACACTATACACTTACTTTCACCGCTCATCCATTTATAACATACAATTATCGTCAGTGTGCATCTATTTATAGCATGTGCACACCTTCAAATACATCCATTTATAACATATGCTTACTTTCAAGTACATCAATTTATGTCATGCACTTTAGTGTCTTTAGTGTGCGGCTATTTATAACATACAGTTAACTTATTTTCAGTGTACATCTATTTATAACATAGACTTACCTTTACTGTACATCTATTCATAACATACACTTACCTTCTGGGTACAATTATTTATAACATTTGCTTTCAGGAACATCTATTCAAAACATACACTCACTTTCAGTGTACATCTATTTATAGCATAAACTGAATATCTATGTGCATCTATTTATAACATTAATTTACTTTGAATCAGTGTATTCTCATTGTAGCATTTTAATAGCAATAGCTCGACAGACCAATTTACAGACAGAACCACAAACAAAACTTTAAGATTTATAAAAATATGTAGACTTAGTAAATACATATTTCATTGGCACTTAACACTCAGTGTTGTGGTTAGACTACTTTGTGAAGAGTAAAGGGAACTGGAAGTTTCCTTTACACAATGTTGTTGTTGACGCTCATGAGTGATTATTTCCAATTCCTGATTTAAAAAACTGATACAATTTTTCTCTGTAAGAACTTTTCATGAAATTCTAAGAGTTTTATTTCAAGAAATAGCTTGTCTGTGTCACTGCTCATTTCATGAGTGTTGCAAATATTGTTTTCAACAGTTGATGTCATTTCTCTCAAAGTTAAGGTTTGCCAAGACTTTTGGTTTTATCTTGTAGGTTATCCGGTACAAGCGATTGGAGATCTTGATCATAACATGAAAAATGAAAAGTTGGAAAAAGAGTGTGAGGTCATCATGGTTGACTGAGTGTGAGCACTTTTGCAACCGCAATGTGGTACCACTGAGTCTACTGAGTTTTTTAATCCATTTTAATTTACCAACTGAACTCACCTTTTCCATTTTATTTATCAAAGAGCATTTGAATTTTAAATTTTCTGTAGATGAAGCCATGCTATCGGTCTGTATACCTTTTAATCGGCTTCAAAACCACTTCAAACCTTTTACTATGCAATTTTTACGCAGCTGCTTTATTTTTACTGCGCTATTCGTTGATTTAAATTTTGATTTTTACCCGTCTCTTTTTTGTAAATTTTATTTTTTGTTTGCTCAAGTGATGGTGAAATTTTATTTTAAAGTTGTATTGGTGTGGGTTAGGGAGGCAAAGAGTATCCACATCCTTAACCACATTTTCAAATGATCTACATATACATATATATATATATATATATATATATATATATATATATATATATATATATATATATATATATATATATATATATATATATATAGATAGATAGATATATATATATATGTATATATATATATATATTGTATTCTCACTGTTATGTTCTTTATTCCAGTACTGAGTTTACAATGAAATGGTAAGAGACATCCCCAGTATATATATATGTATAGAGAGCGGTTATAGCAAAAGTATTATCCTGGAATTACAGACGGTTCCCAACCTACGAACGAGTTACGTTCCGAACGATTGTTCGTAAGGTGAATTTGTTCGTAAGTTGCTTCAGTGCTATATTTTGTATTATAATTTATGTTTAAGGCCTATATAAGTATATTGAAGGTTTATATAAGTATGTTTAAGGCTTGTATAATATTTATTTATTTGTATATACAATGTAACATTTAATAAAATGGAGAGAATACGTACAGTACTGTACTACGTATTTTATATCATGAGAGGGTCTTCGTTGTCACTGGAATGGGCTTCAAAAGTTACTTCCTTCTCCGTAACTCCAATGTAGGAAGAAGATGAGGGTTGATGAGTATCTTCCTTAGAGGATTTACTAGAAACTGGCCGAAAGAAGCAACCTAACGATGATTGCACCGTGTTCTTATATTTTTCATCAAAAATGATGCGGTAGCACTGCATGGTATCATTCAATTGATTTGCAACCTTTGTGCAGCATTCAATATTTGGGTCTTGCAGCTTGAAGAATGCGATGGCTTTATCTATGAGTGAAAACCCCTCAGTCAAGAGTTTCGTTTCGAATTTCTTCATGGAGACAGGCGTTTCTTCCTCCTCCTTCTCCTCCTCTTCAACACGTTGTTGAGCCTCCAACTCCATGAGGTCTTGGTTACTCAATTCCTCTCCATGGGACTCAAGCAATTCCTCAAAGTCCTTCTCCTGCAGGTCAAGCTCGAGTTTGTCACTTAGGCCAACAAGCGTGCTGAGAATTTCTTTATTGAGGCCCTCCTGATCAAAGCCACAAAAGTCATTGACGAACTGAGGGCATAAAAGCCTCCACACGACATTGAGGTTGACCTCGGTAACCTCACGCTATGATGCAACAATGTTTTTACACAGTTAAAGATGTTATACGACTTCCAGTAGCTCTGTCAGGTCATCTCGGGGCCAGAATCTACTGCTTTCAAGGCCATCCTGTACGTCCGTCGGGTGTAATATTTCTTGAAATTGGCAATAACACCCTGGTCCATCGGCTGCAGAAGTGAAGTTGTGTTTGGCGGCAGGTACACAACTTTGACATCTGGATGAAAATTATCCAAGTGCGGGGGTGGCCAGGAGCGTTGCCCAGCACTAGCAAAATCTTGAATGGATTTTTATTATCCCGGCAATACAACTTCACTTCTGGGATGAAATGGTGGAAAAACCAGTCCTCAAATACAGCGAGTGTCACCCATGCCTTTGTGTTTGACATCCATATAACGGGGAGAGAGCTTTTCGTCACATTCTTCAGGCCTCGAGGGTTAGCTGCCTGGTAAACTAGCAGCGGCTTCAGCTTGTAGCTCCTTTCAGCATTCACCCCAAGCATTAAGGTTAGACGGTCTTTAGCCGTTTTATATCCGGGCATCGTCTTCTCCTCACGACTAATGTAGGTCTTCTCTAGCATTTTCTTCCAGAAAAGACCCGTTTTGTCGACATTGAAGATCTGCTTAGCCGAATAGCCACCTTTCTCAACGATCTCCTTCAACACTTGAGAGAATCGCTCGGCAGCCTCTGTGTCTGCAGATGCTGCCTCTCCAGACACAGACTCATTGTGGAGATTAGTCCTCTTCTTGAAACGGGAAAACCATCGGCAGCTGGCAGAAAACGTTTCTTCGGCAGCGCTTTCCCCAGCCTTAGCCTTGACATCCTCAAATATAGATTTGGCCTTCTCCTGAATGAGCAGAAGGTTCAGAGAAAAACGCCGTTGCTGCTGATCCTTGAACCAAACGGTGAGAAGTTTTTCCATCTCTTCTATGAGTTTCCCTCTTTTTTGCTAATGATCGTCGATTGCATAGGCGCTGCACCTTTCACGTGTTCCATTATACGATCTTTCTGTTTATAAATGGTACTGACTGTCGAACGATTCAAGGTGTATGCCCATGATACGCTCACTATTTTTTACCCGCATCCAAGCTTCTTTATTATTGACTCTTTCGTTTCAAATGAGATGGCTTGGCTCTTCTTTGCACTACCACTCTCACTAGAAGCCTTTCGCTTTTCACCAACCATATTTAATAATGGATGCTCGAGATATTTACTGTACGTAATCATAAAAATAAAAAAGGCAGAGGAAAGTGGATGCTGGGTGGTGCTTCCGAGTAGTGCCTCTTTCTGTCTTTCTGTCGCTAATACATCGGTAATACCGACGGTAATACCGACGGTAATTCATATGGACATACGTACGCGCAGACCCTGTTCGTATGTACCGTTGTTCATAATTCGAATGTTCATAAGTAGGTATTCGTCTGTATACATTAAGCAAGTAAAAGTAATCTGTAATTATCCCATAAATAACCAGCTATGTATAATGACATAGCCAATATCATTCGCCATGTAATGCACTGGCTGTCCATTGTAATGTCCATTGTAATGTCCCAACACCTCCCTGCTAGCTTGAAGTTGTATGGGTGACTTCAGTGATTAGCTTGTCTCTTTGAGCGTCTGGGATTGTCCCTGTTGTATTCATTGCCATCAGGTAATCTTGGGTTTTTTCTTTTCAGCTTTGGTACTGTACCTGTAGGCAATTGTTGCGAAAAGACTGTTGTTGAAGACTGCTAAAGACTGTGAAAAGAATTGTTGTGGAAGACTGCTTAGAGTGGTTGGTATTTCGGCAGGTGGTTCGGCATCTTGTGGTGAAGCATGTCTAGGACAAAGCTGTTCCAGATGTCTCTTCCAGGTTGGTCCTCTTGGTAGTACTCTAACATTGACTGTTCTGCTGCCAAATACTTTGATAACAACAGCTTCCACTCGTTTAGGCTGTTTATCTCTTTTGGGTCCACAGTACAAAGCATAGCATGGTGTTCAAACTGTGTAATGATGAACTGTTTTGTTGATCGTTTGTCCTAAATCTGTTTGCTTTGAGCTGAGTGCTTAATCTTCTGTGATTGACATTGGTTGATTAATCCATCAACTGAGATTTCAAGCTGTCAAATACCATTTCTTCCTAGAAGGTTGAGACTTGGTATGTTGCTTACGACAAAATGTAAATGCTTCTCATGTTGATGTGAATCTAACGTTGTTTTGATGAGACAGACTCCTAGTATGTCGATCTTGTCTTTTGTTGCGGACTCATAATGGACTTCTGAAGTTTTGAGTGTAAGGCTTCCCATTTTCTTCCAGTTGTCCAGGAATATGAAGTTGTCTCTCGTTCCAGTGTCCACTTCCAAGGTCATTGTGTGACTTTGTAAATCAAAGTTCACATGCAGCTGTAGATTAGTGTTGACGGTTTTGACGGCCTTCACTAATTTCAGAGGCTTAGCACCTTTCAGCTTTTTACGGCAGACAACTTCTAGATGTCCTGTAAGTTTACAGTAATTGCAGGTAGATTTCGTATATCTGCATTCGATAGATTTGTGCTTAAATTTTCCACATTAGTAGCATTTTTGTTGATCTGCAGATGTTGACGGTTTTGAAGTTGTCATCTTCTTGTTTACCACCTTGACAGGATTTGCTGCACCATAGACTGTTTCCTTTGCCACCTTTGCTGCTTCCTCCATTTTCATAGCAATTTCAATAGCTCTGGCAAAAGTAAGGTTTTCATCTTTCAATTTGATTAGTGTTTTAAGTATTGCTTCATTCCCGACTGAGCAGATGAATACTGTACGTAAAGCTTCATCTTGTGCATCGGTAATACTTGCAAAGTCACAAATTGTAGCATCATGTCTTATTCTTGCTGCTAACTCTTGAATGGTCTCTCCTGGATTTCTTTTCATATTGCTCCAGTAACGATATCTTTTTCTAGCGATGAAAGTTCTAGGGTTAAATTGAGTCATCATGTAGTCCTCAATATCTTCCATTGTCAGTTTGTTGACTTCTTTCTTGGGAGTTTGTTGATCTGACCAACCAATTAATTGTTTGTAAACAACTTTTGATTGATTGGTTAGAAGAATCTGTGGAACTTTGTCTTCAGTAATAGAATTGGCTCCTATGAATGTCCTGAAGTGCAGTAAATAGTCTGTCCACAGCTCTGTATTTGGGTAAAAAGCAGTAAAATTAAGAGTACTCCTGCTTTTATTTTGGTCTTCTGCATTAAAAGTTTGATCAGCCGTCTATTCTCTTCTTTTTGCTGCTCTAACTGCTTTGCCTGCTGCTGTCTCTGCTGTTCCATCTGCTCTCTTTGCTGCTCCAACTGCTTTCTCTGCTGCCATCTCTGCTGTTCCTTCTGTTCTCTTTGAAGAGCCATCTGTTGAGTCAAGTGTTGAATGAGTGGCTCAGTTTGAGTAGACATTGTAGGGAAAATGTAGAGTAGAGTGTAGAATGTCCAGCTGAAGAATGTCCTTGTCACCAATAGTATCCTTGTCGCCAACAATATTCTTGTCGCCAATAATATCCATGTCGCCAATAATATCCTTGTCACCAATAATATGTTGTATTTTCACTGTAATGTTCTTTATTCCAGTACTGAGTTTACAATGAATTGGTAAGAGACATCCCAAGTATATATATATATATATATATATATATACATATATATGTATAGAGAGTTGTTATAGCAAAAGTATTATTCTGGAATTATACATTAAGCAAGTAAAAGTAATCTGTAATTATTCCATAAATAACCAGCTATGTGTAATGACATAGCCAATATCATTCGCCATGTCATGCACTGGCTATCCATTGTAATGTCCCAACAATATACATATATATATATACATGTATATATATATATATATATATATATATATATATATATATATATATATATATATATATATATATACTAGCTGTGCTCCCCGGTGTCGCCTGAGTAATAAAACCATCTTTGGTCAGAAAATTGATTTGTATTTAACATATAACAACATTTGCTGTGGTAACTTTCCAACCACATATCATGAGAAAAGCGTCAGTTGAAATAATTTAATAGAAAATAAAAGCAACTGTAAAAGTTTTCAAACCTTGTCAAACAACTTTTAAACTCATGTTTCTTGATATCATAAGAAAAATGTTTCGTGCAGGTCAAATAACTTTAACAAAATGACTATAAAAAGGTTTAGATGTAAATTTGAAATAATTAGCGAGTAATAGCAAAATTAGGTCGATTTTTCTGTGGTAATGATACAATTAATACAAACTGAGAAAAAAAAATCAAAATCCTAAATATGTAGAATTAATAATAACAATTTTTCATAGAAGTGCATGTGTATAACAAAGGTTACTGTGCCACCAGAAACTGTCCATCAAAACTTTGAATACGGAGACTCTCCTATTCTACAGAGACTTTTCCCAAGGAGAAGATGTAATTGTCCTCCCAGGAAAAATTGGTCTTGACCCCAGATTTAGTAATTGAACCTTACGAATAATATTTTTTAACAGAAGCATCGTAATGCGTGGCCACATCAGTAAAATAATCAGCGTGCGCCATAGCTATATATATAGCTGGACGTACACACCAACACTTATAAATATATATATATATAAATATATATATATATATATAAATATATATATATATAAAAATATATATATATAAATATATATATATATATATATATATATATATATATATTTATATATATATATATATATATAGATATGTATATAAAGTTTGATCGTCATGGAATCTTGCTTGAACCCCCTCATACTTAAGACATAATATAAGCTGCAACTTAAATACTTTGTAAAGAGATTTTTTGTACAGGCTTCATACTTGTGACACTTGATTTAGTAGCCAGACACTCTATCACCTTCACAGTTTATTATCTTGTTTCCAGTCTTCATTATCTACAATTGGTAGTCGTTATCACCTCATCTAAAACCTGTGTTAATCGATCGTTTTCTACAATTGTGGAACAATCTTTGCTATAGTTTTATTAGTGCATGTCTATTCACCAGGACATTCACAGCTATGCGCCCCTGACTGACAGAAAACTGTTGGTCCCCATTGCTGCTCAACAAGAATCAAAACCATCGAGCGCAAGGCAATAAGGCAAATATATATTTAAACAATATATATAAAACATGTGTTCCAGTGCATGCGCACAGAACATAACATCTTGTAAGAGACTGCCAGCAACCTCTAATCTTTTGTCTCTTCTGACCTCCTTATATAAGAATTTCATCTCTCATTGGTTCTGCCCCATTGGTACAACGGTATTCGTTTGATCCTTGGTTGGTCTCGACTGCCATATCTTAACTGGGCAAAAACCTTAATGGCAACTGTGCCTCCTACCATGCCAAGCCTCGGCTCACTCATGTCATCGACCTTGGAGTCGGCTAGGCAGCAGCCCTTGTGTCGGCACTTTTTTCTGATGGTCTGGAGGTCTGGAGTCTGAGAGCTGCATGAATCTCTTCTAGCTTCTTCAGCATAACTACCACATACTCATGTTAAGGCTGGCCTTTGAGGATGATGGGCTAGATTTCCGTTAATTTGGTGCAGCTAATGGCAGAGCATCCACAGATTTGTGGTATTTTTGTGGCCAAATGCACCGTATATCGGTATGCTTTTATCAGCTGAAGGGGCAACTTCTTTTCTCCTCTTGGCCTTATGTCAGCAGTAATACTTGCAGAGTATTGTGTAGTTGTCTGTTATTGCATTCAACTACATAATTGGCTTGGTGATAAGAATCATGTGCATATTTTCTACCTGCTAAAGCTTGCACAGCTTGATTATTAACTGACTTTCAAACTATGCTCCCTGGTTGGTGTGGACCAACAAAAGCCGTTATGTGATAGCGAAGCTTAGGATATACTACTGATAGGAGCCTGCTATACTCAAGAAACCTTGCAGCTCCCCGAGACTCTTAAGTATTATCAATTCACGAATGACATTTCTTCTAGGTCAGTAGATACATTTTGAGGGCTAACCACGTGACGTAAGTAATTCACAGGAGACTTGAGTAGCTCATGTTTAGAGGATTTCCGCTTCTCCCCGGTTTTCTTTAGGCACTGGAGCACTTTTGCCAACTGGTGCAGATGTGTGGTGAAGTCAAAGGCAAAGACAACAACATCATCTAGGTAAAGCAACAATGTCTTCCTATGGAAGCTGTGTGGCATACACTCCATTAGCTTCTGAAAGATAGCTGGCACAGAGGTAAGACCAAGGGGCAACACCTTTTACTTCTAAAGTTCAGAGCAGATAGCAAATGCCGAGTTATCCTGCTCACCAGTGTCTACCGCGTGACCAACAATGCTTATGAGCCACTCATATTAAAAAAAACTAACAAAAAATAAAAAGCAAGCAAAATGTTAAAATTGTATATTTCAGAATACTTTAACGCCTGTTGTCAAACTAAAAACTTTGACATTTAAAAGAAATAAACGATAAATGGATTGTTAATATAAACGTTTTTAGAGAATATCGAAGTGAAAAGGATGATTTAGTATGAGTATATTGAGTATTCATATGCGTGTATGATTTAAAATGAGCAAACGAGAATGAATGGGTGGGATCATATCTGTGCAGGTTTTTGTCTTCAATCATTAAAAAATAAAAATTTTAGAATACATGATATTATAACGAAGGTTACTGCGGTTGGTTTTCATATTCAAAATCAGAAGAAAATGGGGATTGATTTAATATATAATTTTTTGCTAATGAATAAATTTGCAATTACTAATAATGTTGTAAATGAGAGTTTTAGTCTTCTAACAAATGGGTCTAGTTTATTTTTTACTATAATAGAAAATGTAAAACATTTTCAAATAAACATAAAACGCACATGTAAAATAGATGGGACGTTTGCAATCAAAACACAACTAACCGTTTTAGCTCCAAAATATAAGTGGTACTGTATTAGCTGGCAAATTAAAGCAAAATTGTTTTTGTAAATGATTAAAAAAGATATTTCTAAATAATACTAATCAGTATTTATTTAAAGACTGTCAAGCTTTTACCTGATTATTTTTAGTGGCTCACGAAGAACTTGTTGAAGGCCGCAGTTTGTCTCCGAAGCTTTCAACAAGCATACAAGATGTTTTTGCTTTAGCACTAAGCTTCAGCATCCACTTACCTTCAGTGTATGTCTATTTGCAACATACCCCTAAACTTATTGTATTTTTATTTATAACATACACTTACTTTCAGTGTATTTATATTAATAGCATACACTTAGCTCTAGCGAACATATATGTATAAAATACACTTAGCTTCAGTGTGCACCAATTCGTAACACATATAAATTTAGTGTACATCTATTTATAACACGAACATACCTTCAAAGTACATATATTTATAAGATACACTTACCTTCAGTGTACATTTATTTATAACATAAACTTACCTTTAAAGTCCATCTATTTATAACATACACTTACCTTACCCTATATTTCTAATACACACATAAAGAATTTACTAATTATAACTAGTATTAAAGTATGATTAGTACATTAAAGGTGTTCACTGGCCCTCTTAAGTTTATTTCAACTTCAGTATCAAAAAAAACTTATGAAAATTTTCTCTTTAGTCGCTCCTCATGGAGATTCTGAGAGCTTTTTTCTAATGATTAGCTTCCCTGTGTCGCTGATCATCCCATAAGCCTGGTGAATTTTATCTTTACCAGTTGATGTCATTTCCAGCAAAACTAAAATTAGTTTAAGGTCTTTGATTTTGTCTTTCAGGTTATCTGATACCAGTGATTGGAGATCATGATGATAACATAAAAAATAGTTGAGTTTAAAGCCAGGATAGTTGGTTAGATGTGAGCAGTTGTAGGACGCACCACACAGAGCTTAACAGACCTTCAGTTATTTGTTTCTGTTTCACAGTAGGGCTTGATTTTTACAAAGTAATTACCAATAAACCTATACATTTAACTGTTTTATGTTTGCTTGCTTTAATGAATCTGCTGATCATATGTTAAGGAGTTGCACAATTAGTATGAAAAAAATGCAAGGTTTTTACTAAATAAGTTTGGATATATTTTTACATGTTTAAAAACCTCACTCATTGATATAAAATATTTTCTATTTATTATTCTTTCTCTTTTTACTATTATTTAATTTATGGTATCTTTGATAAGAAGGATTATTTTTAATAATTTATATTTTAGCATATAACAGTTTGTTGTATTGCAATATAATCAAACAAACTTATCCTGATGAACAGGATAAGTTGTTAGCAATGAATATTGAAAATGATATCAAAGCACTTGCACTAGAAAATAAAAAATTTAAGATATCTTAGTTTCAGATTAAACCAACTTTCATAAAAATCAGCTTTTCTGTCAACTATTATGTGCGGAGTTTTTTGTAATTAAACTGTCACAAGAGAGCAGCTCTTTATCTGACAAAAACTGAATCAACCTTTGGGTTGTAAAACTAACACGTTAAAGCAAAATAATCATTTTATATACAATTTATTGGCACAAGAATGTATAAAAAGTAATTACTGGTCTCTCTACTCAATGTACACTTATGCAGATTACATGATTTGCTGGTAAACACTGAGACATGCTGAATGAAATAGGATTGATAGCTGCTGTTTGTGGCTATACAAAAGCAAAGGCAGTGGTTAATAGGTCTACATTCATTTGTGAACACAACCAATGGTAATCAACAGCTTTGTTCGAGTTGTAACTTTGATCCAGTCAAGAATACGTTCTACAATAGTCCCAAAAACTGTGATGGATAAACAGAAAAGCTTGCAGGTTTGTGTTGAAGCATCTAGACTCCAGTTTGTAACACAGAAATTGGAACTGTATAACGGAAGTTCACTCTGTCACCTTTTAATTTGGTAAAGCTCAGATCAGATTTCGAGACCTATTCAAGTTGCCAACCGATGAAACACTGCCTCACCAATCAAGCAAACCCAATAATGATAAATATGCTACAACATATGCTACAATAATATGCTACATTGTCAACCAGTCAGATTAGACATGCAAACATAAATTATCTACGAAACTGTCCCATACAGATGCATTGTTGTAAAGCAATAAGACAATATCACTCATATCTTATTTATTTACAGTCCTGTTACAACTCATTTAACACGTAGGATAAGCATTATGCTGTGGTCATGCTCTGATTAATTGCCAAGAAAATAAAGGTGAATCTCTGTCTGCCTCGACCACCACATGCTAAAGGTTTCTTGTAAGCAATAGAAAAAAGCACTGTACTTCAGCAGCTCAGATCACACACTTTGCTCTTTTTAATGATCATTTCCTACAACAATCATATATTTGGTGCCCTATGTATAGCAAGTCCTGCTAATAGCTATCTAACTTTCTGTGACAGCTAGCTTTGGATTACTGGCTAATTAATCTAACATCAAATACGTACACAGACTATTTATGTAGCAACCTAATTTCTGAACTAGCTAAAATGTAATCATGTGTCACAGGCATGACAGATTTTGTGCTATTCAAGTAAATGCTGTTTAATTGTACTGAAACTATTGCAACATGTTTACAACTATTTCACCGGTGAACAAATATCTTCAATAACTACATGTATGTTTTAATATATTAGTAGGGAAGGAGAAGGATAGGTGATCACAGAGGATATACAGGCCACCCCTTGATGTAGGAGCTGGATTATCTGTGAATGATTTTTACTGCCATTATCTTTTTAGCCCACCAACAAAGAGCCCACGGTTGCTGTTTTTAACACTTTTCAACATTCATATAAAGAGCTGCAGGTGAGGTGCTTTATGCTTGCAAACTGTGACTATTTTTATTAAGTAAATGCTGGTTCTGTCTTTGTACTTATTAAAAAGATGTTATGGATTTGTGGTCATGCTCTGATTATTTACCAAGAAAATAATGGTGAATCTCTGTCTGCCTCGACCACCACGTGCTAAAGGTTTCCTGTCAGCAATAGAAAAGTGCTGCACCTCAGCAGCTCAGGTCACACACTTTGCTCTTTTTAATGATCATTTCCCACAACAATCATATATTTGGTGCCCAATCGTAGCAAGTCCTGCTAATAGTCTTTTAAATTTTTGTGCCAGCCAGCTTTGGATTGTTGGCAAATTACAGCAATAACTAGAAAATTTACATAGTACCCCAAGTAAACCAACATTGTCTCTACAGGCTTGAAAATTTCACTATGAGGATAAAACAGGCCTTACGCAATTAAAAACTCAGCGAGGTTGGTTCAGTCTAATGGCTCCTGCGTTGGCATGAAAAACCACTGCTAAGTTTTTTATGTTGAGGTTATGGTGATGCTGAGGGATAATCAAACAAATGAAAACAGTTTATATATACTGCATGGGAAGCATGAGTAACCTAAGTTCTGTTTCCAAAGTGTGTGGGTCATAATTCCAACAGCCTTCACTTATCTAAATCAACATGAGCAAATAAAGCACGTGCTTGAAGAGCATGGACCCTATTCGTTGTGATAATGTACAGTAAGTGCAGCAATGGCTTTAGCAGCCAAGTTGCTTAAAGATGATAAATTGCTCTCTTTGATAAGTCTCTCCACTAGTCAATTTTAAGAGAGTCTATTGTCTGCCCAGAGCTACAAAATTTGGCATTGCTTTTGGACTAAACAACCTCAGTAAATTTAAATTATCACTGATAAAAAACTGTCAACATTCTGACACAAATAACAACAAAACCATGTTTATGGTGTGAAAAAGGTTCTTCTTAAAGAGGTATAGTTTGCAGACCCTGAATAAGACTAAATCACCCTCTGGACAGATTGGGTACTCGAACACGAGTTGGTCTGACAATAAATAATGAAACCTTAGCTGAAGTCGGGTGTTGAAGCGACCTAATGGCAAAAAAGGTGCTTACAATTGATTTATTTGTTCATTGCAAATAACAAACATATTTCAGCTTATGAATCTCCACAAGAATCAATATGGCTACATTAATTATTCGGTGATATTTCAAGCTAAATATTTTGCAATGTGTCTTTACTCTACAACATTGCCTTCAGCTCATATTTTCAATGAAAACTCTATAAAGGAGAGAAATAAAAACCTTTCCACAAGGCTTTCCTACATTTGTGAAGAGATTGAGAAAACCAGACATTATGTTAGATAAAAAGATAGCTGCCATAATGAGAAAACCTCTGACATGCAGTTATTTTTCTGATTTACATAGGCCGCTAAGTTAAGGCAATTGTTAAGATGTGCAGGACAGTATAGATGATGGTTTGTACACTTATTTATGTTTTAATTTTGCTCAATTTCATTTATTCATTTTCAACTCCTTCTGCATCCTTGAACATTATAACACTTAAAAAATGTTTTCTAATTAGCTATAAAGGTCTTACTACTTAAAAGACTACAGGTTGGTCAAATGTTTGTAGGTTGGTCAAATATGTTGTTTAACCTATTTACAAATAGCTTTGAGACATGGTAATGCGACATCCACTTCACAAAACACTGAAAACTGTCATGCTCTTGCAAATTGTTGGTGTGAACTCAGGTCTTTACATTTTAAATGCTGGTTGTCACAGACTTGGCAATTTTCAAAGATTACACAATTTGTCTAGTGTTTTATAGAATTTATTAGACTCTCATGCTTTAAAGCATAATGCACTAAAATGAGATTAGATATTAAAAGACAATGGAGATATTCGTCTCAACAACATGAAATACATTATTTTGCAAACTAATGCAAGTATGAGCCACAAAGCAAGAGTGTAGACAAACATAGTTTATCTGTCAAATATTTTCAAGTTTACTCCCTCACTTTAGAGCTTTGTACATATAATGTCAATGCAGTTTGAATGAGTCATTGATCAAATCGCCTATTATTCATTATTGTGTTGGCCTATCATGTCTGAGTTCAATCACTTTTGCCTTATACAAAACAACAAGCACAAACACGTATGGAAATACGAATACGCTCTGTACACATTGGTATTTCCCACTGGTCACATTATCCAGGGCTAAAAAAAACAAAGATTTATCGGAGTGCCCCGGAACTAGTCAGTCATTACCTTCTTACTTCTCAGCTTATAAAGAAGTCTAATTTATCAGCTCTGATGGCTCTCAAAAGGTAGGCTCCTAGACCTGTTCATGTACGCATTGTTTTGAGTAATAAAGGTATGTATGTAGTTTATCTGTTAGCATTTTTGTCTGACTACCTTTTGCTATATCTTGTGCATATTACTTGATTACATTATTCTTCACTTCTACGGCTTCTACACTCATTCTTGTGCAAATTGTTTCCAGAAATGAAAGTGTGTGTATAGTTTATCTTTCAACATATTCTATTAGTTGAGTACTGCTTCTCATTATCTTTTGAATAACATCATAATAGACATATCCATATTTTTAGTATCATACATTCAGAAACTAAAATTTAATAAAAAGACTAGTGAATAAATTGGGTGCTCATAATGCATGTAAGTCATAAGGCAAGAGTTTTTTGTAGTGGTCAGATTGATCGACACCACCTCAATGAATCCTGAATATCAACTTGTGGACTCTGGTTAAATTAAATACACTCTGATGAGTTAGATTTTTCTTAAAGATGAAGAACATCTTTACTACTACATTGTAACAGCTTTTTATCTGCAATAAATTTTAAGTTATGAGCATCAATCCATATTAAGCTGTGTTAAGATATCCACAAATATGCTCTAAATAACATGCCTCAAATCTGCATATTTATAAGTTATATGATGATAATCTATCAATTGATGCAAATATATATATTCATGAACAAGTGAAATAAATGAACCATACTTATATTACATGCAGAAACAAAAATTAACGTTTTTAAAATAAAAATATTTCCATCGTTTGCTTGGATAGCTTCGTTCTGATTGTTGCTTCCGTTGGAACAATCATCCTTTAGTTGTTTAATACTTTCTACAAAATCCTCTGCCTCAACTCGTCTTCTGCACTGCTGAGCCAGTCAATATTAAATGTATGTATGTATGAGTAAATGTATATACATTCATATATATATGGGCTTTGATGATAAGGTTCGTTGTTTCTACTGCTACTGTCTTGCGCTTTGTACCGATATTTCTGCCGCTTCATATTTACGTCATATGTTTCATTGAATCAACAATTGCCCATCAGTTTTGTCTTTTTAAAGATGATTAGTGAACTGATCAAGCACAATGAAGCTTGCTGAAGACTGAGTTAAGTGCGTATTAAAATAATAATTGGATTTCAGAGAAAATCTTTGTCATGAAAAAACGCTATTACCATAAATGTCAAGAGGTGTGCCTATCCACTTCAATGACATAATTTGACTTGTCGCAAGGAAAAATAAAAGGAACGGTTAGATCACATTCAGCACAATGACATACGGATGCTTGAGAAGCCAGGGTAATCCTTACCGTGAAACGACAGAATAACCCGGTATGGCAAACGGCAGAGCTAGGCTAGATAGATAATAGCGGGACGCTCCGGACCTTAGTAAATAGTGCAAAGGTGCGCATAAAAATTAGAATTTGTTCTGTGGAATTGTTGTTACAAGGCGCACTGGCCGCTGCTGTGTACAATGTAGGCTTACAAAACATGAATTATTTTAAAGCAGATAGAAGTAGTGAAAATTGCTATTTGAGAGTATGCTGTTGCTGTTTTTTAATAATTCTTTATTATTTTATATTATATTTTATTATTTAGCAACTATACAAGCTGCAAGCAAAATGAATACTTTGAAATCAATTTATGAAATTATGTTACTAATGTAAGTTTTAATGATTCTACTTTGCGCCAGTCACTGAGTAAAGCCAAGTCATATTTGTTGTCAACTCATAATTTGTAGGCTTAACATATTGAACAGCAAACTATCAACCAAAGGTAGTGAGGGCAATTTTGTGCAGTTAAATTTATGGTTGTTATTGACCTGCGCTTTAGCGATTGTGTGTCTATAAAGCCCCGGTTTTCACAAACATGTTGCAATGTTTTTTGTTGAGATAGGTGGCTTTTCTCTTCCGCTAACCTTATTACTGGTTTTTAGTTTCTGTTGCACATTTCTTGTAATCCGGAGTTCTGCGATAAACTGGATCAACATACCGCGACCCTTTCTTGTTTAGCAAATAAGAACATTAGGTGAAGCAAAAACTATGCTCCTTCGCTGTTTCATCATGCTAACCACGCATTCTTCAATACCTGCTATGCAGTAGAAGCACATCACCTGGTTGCCACATATATTACATATATATAATGAAATTATATTATTATAGTAGTGAAAAATTTTATTTTTTTGATATAATGTACAACGTATTATATACAATATATTATATAGTATTAACATATATATTAAATATATTATATAATATTATAATATATTCTTATAGAATATATAGTATAATTATATTTTCTTTATTTTCTATATACTAAAATAACTTACATAACGTAATATGTAATGTATAATGGCTTACATATTGTAGTAATAATATATATTATGATTTATATTCTATATATAATATATATAATGTGTTATATAGTATCATATAAAGCATATTTTTCGTTTTCTAGTTCTATTATATATTATATTATAAAATAACATGCCTCAAATCTGCATATTTATAAGTTATATGATGATAATCTATCAATTGATGCAAATATGTGCTTTATATGATACTATATAATGTGTTATATAGTATCATATAAAGCATATTTTTCGTTTTCTAGTTCTATTATATATTATATTATAAAATAACATGCCTCAAATCTGCATATTTATAAGTTATATGATGATAATCTATCAATTGATGCAAATATATATATTCATGAACAAGTGAAATAAATGAACCATACTTATATTACATGCAGAAACAAAAATTAACGTTTTTAAAATAAAAATATTTCCATCGTTTGCTTGGATAGCTTCGTTCTGATTGTTGCTTCCGTTGGAACAATCATCCTTTAGTTGTTTAATACTTTCTACAAAATCCTCTGCCTCAACTCGTCTTCTGCACTGCTGAGCCAGTCAATATTAAATGTATGTATGTATGAGTAAATGTATATACATTCATATATATATGGGCTTTGATGATAAGGTTCGTTGTTTCTACTGCTACTGTCTTGCGCTTTGTACCGATATTTCTGCCGCTTCATATTTACGTCATATGTTTCATTGAATCAACAATTGCCCATCAGTTTTGTCTTTTTAAAGATGATTAGTGAACTGATCAAGCACAATGAAGCTTGCTGAAGACTGAGTTAAGTGCGTATTAAAATAATAATTGGATTTCAGAGAAAATCTTTGTCATGAAAAAACGCTATTACCATAAATGTCAAGAGGTGTGCCTATCCACTTCAATGACATAATTTGACTTGTCGCAAGGAAAAATAAAAGGAACGGTTAGATCACATTCAGCACAATGACATACGGATGCTTGAGAAGCCAGGGTAATCCTTACCGTGAAACGACAGAATAACCCGGTATGGCAAACGGCAGAGCTAGGCTAGATAGATAATAGCGGGACGCTCCGGACCTTAGTAAATAGTGCAAAGGTGCGCATAAAAATTAGAATTTGTTCTGTGGAATTGTTGTTACAAGGCGCACTGGCCGCTGCTGTGTACAATGTAGGCTTACAAAACATGAATTATTTTAAAGCAGATAGAAGTAGTGAAAATTGCTATTTGAGAGTATGCTGTTGCTGTTTTTTAATAATTCTTTATTATTTTATATTATATTTTATTATTTAGCAACTATACAAGCTGCAAGCAAAATGAATACTTTGAAATCAATTTATGAAATTATGTTACTAATGTAAGTTTTAATGATTCTACTTTGCGCCAGTCACTGAGTAAAGCCAAGTCATATTTGTTGTCAACTCATAATTTGTAGGCTTAACATATTGAACAGCAAACTATCAACCAAAGGTAGTGAGGGCAATTTTGTGCAGTTAAATTTATGGTTGTTATTGACCTGCGCTTTAGCGATTGTGTGTCTATAAAGCCCCGGTTTTCACAAACATGTTGCAATGTTTTTTGTTGAGATAGGTGGCTTTTCTCTTCCGCTAACCTTATTACTGGTTTTTAGTTTCTGTTGCACATTTCTTGTAATCCGGAGTTCTGCGATAAACTGGATCAACATACCGCGACCCTTTCTTGTTTAGCAAATAAGAACATTAGGTGAAGCAAAAACTATGCTCCTTCGCTGTTTCATCATGCTAACCACGCATTCTTCAATACCTGCTATGCAGTAGAAGCACATCACCTGGTTGCCACATATATTACATATATATAATGAAATTATATTATTATAGTAGTGAAAAATTTTATTTTTTTGATATAATGTACAACGTATTATATACAATATATTATATAGTATTAACATATATATTAAATATATTATATAATATTATAATATATTCTTATAGAATATATAGTATAATTATATTTTCTTTATTTTCTATATACTAAAATAACTTACATAACGTAATATGTAATGTATAATGGCTTACATATTGTAGTAATAATATATATTATGATTTATATTCTATATATAATATATATAATGTGTTATATAGTATCATATAAAGCATATTTTTCGTTTTCTAGTTCTATTATATATTATATTATAAAATAACATGCCTCAAATCTGCATATTTATAAGTTATATGATGATAATCTATCAATTGATGCAAATATGTGCTTTATATGATACTATATAATGTGTTATATAGTATCATATAAAGCATATTTTTCGTTTTCTAGTTCTATTATATATTATATTATAAAATAACATGCCTCAAATCTGCATATTTATAAGTTATATGATGATAATCTATCAATTGATGCAAATATATATATTCATGAACAAGTGAAATAAATGAACCATACTTATATTACATGCAGAAACAAAAATTAACGTTTTTAAAATAAAAATATTTCCATCGTTTGCTTGGATAGCTTCGTTCTGATTGTTGCTTCCGTTGGAACAATCATCCTTTAGTTGTTTAATACTTTCTACAAAATCCTCTGCCTCAACTCGTCTTCTGCACTGCTGAGCCAGTCAATATTAAATGTATGTATGTATGAGTAAATGTATATACATTCATATATATATGGGCTTTGATGATAAGGTTCGTTGCTTCTACTGCTACTGTCTTGCGCTTTGTACCGATATTTCTGCCGCTTCATATTTACGTCATATGTTTCATTGAATCAACAATTGCCCATCAGTTTTGTCTTTTTAAAGATGATTAGTGAACTGATCAAGCACAATGAAGCTTGCTGAAGACTGAGTTAAGTGCGTATTAAAATAATAATTGGATTTCAGAGAAAATCTTTGTCATGAAAAAACGCTATTACCATAAATGTCAAGAGGTGTGCCTATCCACTTCAATGACATAATTTGACTTGTCGCAAGGAAAAATAAAAGGAACGGTTAGATCACATTCAGCACAATGACATACGGATGCTTGAGAAGCCAGGGTAATCCTTACCGTGAAACGACAGAATAACCCGGTATGGCAAACGGCAGAGCTAGGCTAGATAGATAATAGCGGGACGCTCCGGACCTTAGTAAATAGTGCAAAGGTGCGCATAAAAATTAGAATTTGTTCTGTGGAATTGTTGTTACAAGGCGCACTGGCCGCTGCTGTGTACAATGTAGGCTTACAAAACATGAATTATTTTAAAGCAGATAGAAGTAGTGAAAATTGCTATTTGAGAGTATGCTGTTGCTGTTTTTTAATAATTCTTTATTATTTTATATTATATTTTATTATTTAGCAACTATACAAGCTGCAAGCAAAATGAATACTTTGAAATCAATTTATGAAATTATGTTACTAATGTAAGTTTTAATGATTCTACTTTGCGCCAGTCACTGAGTAAAGCCAAGTCATATTTGTTGTCAACTCATAATTTGTAGGCTTAACATATTGAACAGCAAACTATCAACCAAAGGTAGTGAGGGCAATTTTGTGCAGTTAAATTTATGGTTGTTATTGACCTGCGCTTTAGCGATTGTGTGTCTATAAAGCCCCGGTTTTCACAAACATGTTGCAATGTTTTTTGTTGAGATAGGTGGCTTTTCTCTTCCGCTAACCTTATTACTGGTTTTTAGTTTCTGTTGCACATTTCTTGTAATCCGGAGTTCTGCGATAAACTGGATCAACATACCGCGACCCTTTCTTGTTTAGCAAATAAGAACATTAGGTGAAGCAAAAACTATGCTCCTTCGCTGTTTCATCATGCTAACCACGCATTCTTCAATACCTGCTATGCAGTAGAAGCACATCACCTGGTTGCCACATATATTACATATATATAATGAAATTATATTATTATAGTAGTGAAAAATTTTATTTTTTTGATATAATGTACAACGTATTATATACAATATATTATATAGTATTAACATATATATTAAATATATTATATAATATTATAATATATTCTTATAGAATATATAGTATAATTATATTTTCTTTATTTTCTATATACTAAAATAACTTACATAACGTAATATGTAATGTATAATGGCTTACATATTGTAGTAATAATATATATTATGATTTATATTCTATATATAATATATATAATGTGTTATATAGTATCATATAAAGCATATTTTTCGTTTTCTAGTTCTATTATATTACATAATTATTATATGCTATCATATACTATACCGATAGTATATCTTATATTTTATATTATGCATGTATTATGATGACTTATACAATATGTAAGATATTATATGAGCCTGTATAATAAAGTCCTGTTTCACAAAGTTGCTCTCTAGTGGAAGCTACTGGCTGGTCACCTCATTAATTTATCAAACCCCTTAAAGCTGATATAAAACTGTATTGAAAATGTAAACATAGAAAGTATTATTTGTATAAAGGTAAGTTTTTATTCTCTGTCTGGTCAGATTTTTTTTTTTACAGCTGCTTACTTTTTCTGTTGGTGTTGATGTCATTCATTTCATCTTTTGATAAACCGGAGGTGAGACATAAATTCAAAAACCAGTCACCAAGAAATGCCAATTTGAACTGTCAAACAGATAAGAGCTACATTAACACCTGCTACTCTCTGATACATACTGAGTTCTGCGGTAGAGTGGAGGAGAGGTCAGGAAGAGAAAAGTTCCAAACAATCTGTTTAGGTTTGTTGTTACACAGTTTATATATTTTGAATTATACCACGAAGCTATTATTTTTTTATCTATTCAATAGATAATGATTGCTTTATGGCTATAAATTAGTTTATTTTGCTACAAGTGGATTTATATCAATGCTAATTGATTTTAACATTTGAAAGACTGTCTTGTTATAGGTAACCTTGGCTTCAAGCGGGAGACCAATGAGAGAGAAACCAATATAAAAGTTTACCTGACTAAACCTGTACAAAGAGCCATAAACGTAGCCGTTTCTAAAGCCGTACAGGACTCAAAATCTAAACTGCTCGAATCCATGTGCCAGAATGTTATAAATCTAAATATTATAATAGTCATACTGCTCATATTTCTGGCTCAAGTCTTCTTCTATGCATTTCTGAAACTGTTCTGTAAGTACCAACCAATTTATTTCTAGTAAATAATTGATATGATACAATCAGAATTCTCACTGACATATTTAGCAACTAATTATTTACACAGGTTTCGGTGTCCTCCAGAAAAAATGACCAATATGTTTAAAAAGTTAAAAATTAAAAAAAGGTTTGTTTTACTTTTATTAATGCAAACTCATGTTGCTTTTCCTGAATGTTTTACAACTAGCACTACATAATTAGTTTAAAATTTTCTCTATTACTCATAATACAATTGGCAATAAGGGATATTTTATATTGACTGATAGCAAAATTAATCAATACTTAGTAAGTTGTTAACCAATCACAAATGAGCATTGTAAGTACAGTTGAAATGCTACTTATGGAATTACTTTGTCCTGGAAGTGATTTGTAAGAATGGTGTATTAGTACCTAAGATCGGCAGTACTTAATAAGGTGAGTACTTGAAGTGGTTAGTTAAGTTAGTTAGGCATTGGTTAGTTCAGCATAGGTTAGTTATTAAATTTGTAGGTTTGATTAGCATAGCTGTACATAAGGTTTTATTTTAAAATTTTGGCCTCAAGTAAAAATATTATGTGGGCCCATTTTAACCGTTTTACTTTGGTTGCATTTCAGCTGCTTTGATGAAGCTGCTACAAAAAATGAAGTTGTGCCTGGAGCCAAAGCCAAGTAAGCAATAAGATAGTGAGCGTAAACACACTAAAATCAAGTGTTCCTTGCATACTCAGTACTTAGCATATATTTTACATAATGTAAACAAGGCTTAAACAGGCTTGTTTATTTTCACTACTTGTCTAATATTTCATATATTTGCTATCAAAAAAGGAATTAACTCATGGAGGAACCCCTTGTTTATGTTTTGTTATTGCCAGCTCACATTATTTATTGCTAGACTAACATATTACATTACTTGAGTAGTTGACACTTAGCTAGCTGATGTACAGCTGGTACCCATTTGTAAATCATCGTTTTCATCTATAATCGATGTAATATTTTACATGTTTCCTAATGCCTGAACCAATTCAATTCTAATTTCAATTTTCAATTCAATTTAATTCTAATGGACAAAAATCTTGTTTAAATTTCATTGTTCTTAACTCGTGTTGATTTTTCTGAATGGTCAACAACCGATTTATAATTACTTGCAACCCTACAATCATTTTTATGATGTAACTATACATGTATATACTATACGTCTTGATAGACTTATGATTACAAAAACATCTATGTAACATCAGAACGTTTACTCTGACAAAGCCATCTATCATTAGCTGATATCTCTGGTAGAGATAAAACTGTTATCTGATGCCTGTGTGTATTTAGAGAGGCACGCGTGCGAAAGTATAAAAAACTACTCCATAATGGAATTATGTACATAATAAGCAATCGTTAAGTCCTATGTACATGAACAAACTTAAAGTTATCTTCTGTTTGCTACTTTCATCTGAATGTGACCTATATGATAATTACTCAGTTGGCACTTCTATTGTTCTATTGTTCTACCATTAAATCTAATTTTAAAAATCACACAAAGACTTTTGCTACCCATTCACAGATATATAATTTGTTGCCTCTTTAGGTTTTCTATTTTGAAATTTGTTAGACAATTAGCAGTCTTTAAATACTAGATGTACACAAAAATTTGGAGTTATATTTTGCTTGGATCTTTCAGTTGAATGCAGCAGTGGTAATAATTACTTAATTGAAAAGTTTGTTCACCTGGGATTTACCCAAAAACTTCTCCCTAAAAAAATACTGTTGTTATATAATCCAAGATATAAAAGTTTTTATTATTTTAGGTTTTCCAATACAAGCGGTAGGAGAGGAGGATCATATCAGATGATAGACTCAGGCGATATTACTACTTTATAATGTGTCCTGGTACGAAGCGGTAGAAACTGTAAAATCGTTATCAGTTAAAGATTTCTATGTATTCCAACAGTAAACATCTCATCACACACTTGATAGACAAGGACATAATAAACTAAGACAGTTTTATAGTCAACTTACATTTTTCCAGTAAAATTATATAATCTTGTTGTACAATCTCAATAATATGTTTAATAATATAATTTTGAACCTCCTGTTTTGTTAATTGTATCTATTAGATACATATGATTTTAGAATTGAGAGTGGTCTATTTGAGAAGGTTCAATTTTCCCCCTTTCACCTGATCAGAAACACGATTAATTTTCTAAAAATTGTGTGTCTGTAAGAGTGCTAATAAAGATGGGCATTGCTTACAATATGGTTGCAAGGTCGAGCCATCCCCTAAAAAAGCTTTCAACTTGCGCAAATCATTCTGAGATTTGTTCTATGCCAAGTAATGAGTAATAAAGATTCATTGTCTAGCTATTGTGTTTGTGAAATTGTCAAAAGAGGGCAGGAGAATCAAAACAAAAAATTACAATTTGGCAATGCCATTAGAATATAGTGTCTCTGGGCTGAACCTCTAGAAATTTCAAAAAGGTTCTCAGCAAAAGACGTCTATGTTTTCCACTAGTAATCACGTCTCTAGTGGATCACACATAGAGTAAATAGAGTCTATCAGTTCTATTTTATAACTATTGCCTTCATAAACTTATTATAAGCTTTTTTTCAAAAAATAATTATTTAACTTTTAAATTTTACATTTTCTAGTTAAATACTTGTATGCTTATAGATGCATTTAGCAGTTGAAGGTACATACTGTTACCCTATATTTTTTTACATTTAACATTTGTCCTAAGATATAAAAGCACAAATTTAAAAGTATTTTATCACTTTATTTTGGTTGTCAAAAATAGACAGCTCCTGTATTATAATGTCAACTGGCTATATTCTAAATTGTAAGCCTAACATAGTATTAATACCATATGTTTTGACATCATGAACGAATGTGAGATGGGCTTCTAAAACGTCTGACTATAAAAAAGATTTGCTTATCTTACTACCTATAAAGTGTCTCTCAACAACCAATTATGTCGTTCTAACTTAACTATCTCTCAACTTTATATGTTTTAACTGGCTACCTTTTATCTATGAAGGAAGAGCAATAATTTGATTTCAATGATTCATATGAAACTTTGGTCCGAAAAACTCACACAATTCTTTTCTAAGCTTGTTACGTAAACAAAAAGCTCTCAAAGTTCCTACTAAATATTTTTACGAGGTGTTCAAATGATGCAACAGAATTTCATAACTACAGCTGCTAAGCTCCTTTTGTTAAGAATATTGAAATACTAAAAACTTGGTATTATACAAATCAATTTTACCATAGCAAATTGAAAAGCAAAGAAATATAAAATTCAACGGCGGTCAATTCAAAGAAAGTTATTTTTTGCTATAGTGATTTCGATGGCATATTTACTTCATATGCAGCCCTCATCTTTAAATCAAATAAAAGTGTTTGCTGAGACAGCCTAGCAAGCAAGTATCTGTCAGATATTCTGAAAAATTTGATGCACCTTTTGTAGTACAACACAGTACAATGTTTACAATGGAAAGTTGCTGACAAAAAAAGCTTTAGATTTATTTATGCAGTCCACCGAAAACTACATGTATCAATAAATTAGATTGTTGTTTACTGGGGGATGTGTGAAGTTGTTTCCTCAACAATGATTTTTAGTAAACTAGATTTGTAAGCAGATAACTCCCTACAGCATGAAAATACAAAGTAAGGCTTTTTACGCATGTGCATTTCTTATTAGTCACACTATCCAAAAGGTAAAAAGACCAATGATGGATTAGAGTGCTCTAGTTTCAGTCAGTAACTACTTCACCACTACCCATCTAGCTAAGCTGAAGGTATGTAGCTCATCTATTGCCAGTCTACCTTGACCTTTCTGTATTTCCTGCATTTTAGATTAATGGACATATTCATATTCGTTAGTACATACTGTAATTGGAGATACTATGCTATAGTAGAATGACTTATGGGCGGCCCGTAAGGCATATAATATGTAAGGCTATAGTTTTATGTAGTTGTAAGAGTAAGCTAAACTCTTTCAAGGTATCCTGAATAAGAACTTTTGTACTCACCTACGAGACAGCTGTGTTTTGTTTGAATATAAGAAACATTTTGGTAGTAAAATAGGCATATACTGAAGTGGCTTCCTCTTACAATGCAAGCAAGGATTTTTATGCATTAGTATTTCCCACTAGTCATGCCATCCCTAAGTTAAACAACTAAGATTGATTAGAGAGTTTGGTTGACAGTCTGTTCAATACCTTATCACCTTTCAACCCACAAACAAGTCAAACACATCAGCTCTGATGGCTCTCAAAAGGTAAGCTTCTACATGTACATCTCCTCATGTCTACATCGTTGAGAGTAACAAAGGTGCATACTTAGTTTATCTGTCAGCATTTCCGCCTGACTACTCATCGCTATATTTCATGTATATAACTTTATCACATTATTCTACACTTCTACGGCTTCTACACTCATTCTTGTGCAAATTGCTTACAGTAATGAAAGTGTGTGTATAGTTTATCTTTCAACATATTCTATTAGTTGAATACTGCTTCTCATTATCTTCTGAATAACATCAAAACAGACATATCCATATTCTTTAGTATCATGCTTTCAGAAACTATAATATAATAGAAAGACTAGTGAATAAATTGGGTGATCATAATGCATGTTAGTCATAAGGCAAGAGTTTTTTGCGGTGGTCAGATTGACCGATGCCATCTCAAGGAATCCTGAATATCAACTCGTGGACTCTGGTTGAATTAAAAACACTCTGATGAGTTAGATTTTTTTTAAAGATGAAGAACGTCATTACTATTACATTGTAACAGGCCCAGATTGCACAATGTGTTGACTATTAATCTTTTTTGTGTTCTTCTTTAATTAATACCACAGCTTATATGCATCATGCTGATAATGAAACTTTAAATAGCACTTCTGTAGTTGTTCACTGTTTTATAAAAAAAATTATGCTAGTTGCTAAACTGGTCAATTCTTTTCTAATGAGACAGTTTTAGTGGCTAATGAGAAGTTAATAAACCAATTTCAAAAAACATAAAATTTAAACTACTAAAATCAGAGATCAAAGAAGTTCATTCGTAATGCTTGATAGTGTTATGTTTGGCAACAGCACAAACCATGTTATTCTGTTGTTTTTATTAGAAATTTTTCTTGGAATTAACAACATTCAAAGAAGCATGCGTGCACAACTGCAAATAGTCAAACAAATACAACCTTAAATGCAAGGCACAATTTTGTTGACATACGATGCACAATTCCTAAAAATTTCTGTCTCAACATACCAAGTTTAACCTAATATATTAGGTTTGAAGTTTTTTGAAATATCATAGCTTTGTAATAATTGTAGCAAGCTGGTAAGAATTTAACAGCTGACAATATAATATTAAAAATTGTAGTAATTAATAGGGTGAGAGCTGCTGTGGTTCAGTAGTTGAGGTACTGTTTTATGATCGTGCGAATCCTCTGATACCTACTATGCAGTAGAAACACCACAACCTGGTTGTCATATATACATTACATAATTATAATAAAAGTATATTAATATATTATATAACTAATTTATATTTTAATTATATTACACAGCTAATTATATATTATATAATCTATGGTATTAAATGAGATCCTATATTATATGATCTAATATATTATAGAATTTATAACGTAATTATATATTATATATTATCAATATATTATAATGACTTATATTATGTATCTTATCTGTATAATAAAATTTTATTATTGCAGTATTAAATTGTGTTACATTTTATATACTAGATATAATATGGTGTGATATGTAATATTACATATATGGTAACATGTTTGTTATTCAATAATGTTATAATATAGTATCATATATAATATAATTATATGGTATATTACCTATTATAGATATATTATATTTTCTTAAATAATATATTACACAAACTTGTATTATAAAATCCTGCTTCACAAAGTCGTTTTCCAGTGAGGGATCTACAGGCTGGTCATGTCATAAATTCATCAAAGCCTTATATAAACTAGAGATAAACCTTAACTAAAAATGTATACTTAGAGGGTATTATTTGTATCAAATTCAGTTTATATTATTTGTCTTGTTCAATTATTTTCTTTTACAGTTGCTTTCTTTTTCTGTTGGTGTTGATGTCACTCATTCCAACATTTGAAAAAGTGGAGGAGATATGGAAATACAAGAATCAACAAGCAAAAAGTGCCAATTTGAACTGTCAGACAGATAAGAACGACACTAACGCCCGCTACTACCAGATACATAATGAGTTCTTGAGTAAAGTGAGAAAGAGGTTAGGAAAAGAGATGCACCAAGCAATATGTTTAGGTTTGTTGTTACACAATTTATATACTTTGCATTTTACTACAAATCTATTATTGTAGCCTTCGTTCAAAAGACAATTATTGCTTCACGGCTATAAAATGGTGCTCTGCTTTGTGTGGGTTCATATCATTGCTAGTTAATTTACACACGTTTTGTACTCGTTGTAGGTAACCTTGGCAACAAGCAACAGACCAATGAGAGAGACATCAATAAAAAAGTTGGTCTGAGTGAACCTGTACACAGAGCTATAAGCATAGCAGTTTCTAAAGCCATGGTGGATTCAAAATCTAAGCTGCTCAACTCCACGAGCCAGACTGTTACAAATATAAAAGATGACGTGCTGCTCATATTTATGACTCAACTCCTCTTCTATGCATTTCTCAAACTGTTTTGTAAGTACCATTCATATTGTTTCAAATAAATAATTGATACGATACACTCAATGACGTCTTTTGCAACTAACATTTCTACAGAGGTTTTGGTGTTGCCCAGAAAAAATTACCGATATTTGTACAAAGTTAAAATTTAGAGAAAACACTTGTTTAACTTTCATTATTTCAAGCTCATGTTGCTTTTCCTGAATGCTTCTACAGCCCACACTTTATAATTTGTTTAAAATACCCTCTATTACTCATTGTACAGCGAGCAATAGGGGTTACTATGACGTTGATTGATAACCAAAGTAATCACTGCTGATTAAATTGTTAGCCAATCACAAGTCAGCATTTTTAGTACAGTGGAACCGCTACTCGTAAATTAATTTGTTCCGGGGGTGATTTTGTTAGATTGGCGCATTGTTTCCCTAAATTGACAGTACTCGATAAGGGGGATACTTAAGAGAGTATAATACTGTACTAGTGTTTATGATTCACGAGAATAGCCGCAAATACATGGAATTTCAATTTCACTAAACATGACTTAATAGTAAGCCCTTACTATACTGTGGATATAGTATAACATATATGTAAGATATACAGACCAGATAGCATATTATATAAAATTAATTACAGATTAATAAGCAATAAAAACATTGGAGAAAAAATTCTACCTAAATTATTCTTTGTAAACAATGTACTCTACGCTCTGTTAGTTAGCGTTTAATGTTTTATAGATATGTAGTTATGTCTAGCATCAGTTAGTTATTTTATTATTTAGTAAATGGCATAGCTAAACAAAATGTTATATCGTTACCTTTCTCCTTCAATAAACATTCTTAGTTGTGGCTATTTTAATCAATTCATTCTTGTTGCATTTCAGCTGTTTTGGTGAAGCTGCTACAAAAAATGTGGACGTGTCTGAAGCCAAAGCCAGGTAAGCAATGAAATAGTAGGAATAAACATTCTAAAATGTTATGTCTCTTACATAGTCTATACTTAACATATTGTACATATTGTAAACCAGGCCTCAACAAGCATGTTTACATTCACTACCTGTATAATACTTGAAACATTGGCTATCAAAGGTGGAAATTAATTCATGAAGGAAAAACTTGATTATGCTTTGTTATTCGCAGCTCACATCACGTTTTTGCTGAACCAAAATATAACATTACTTTAGTAGTCAAAACTTAGCTGATGGACATGCGGTACAACATTTTTAAGTCACTGTGTTTATATTTAAAATTGATGTAACATTTTGCATATCTCCAACTGCCTGAAAGCGTTGAATTTTAATTAAAAAATTTTGTTTAACTTTTTATATTTCTAGCTCATGTAGACTTTGTTGAATGGTCAATAACATATTTGTAAACATATACAATCATATATTTTTTTGATGATCTAACTATACAAGTATCTTCATCTTGATACATGTAGATCTATTTTTACAATAAACATACAGTAGTAATGATGTTTAGATATAAGATCACAGTTTTTACTCTGACAAAGCTCTATACCATTAGTTGGTAAATCTGTTAAAGCATTTTCCGGTTTCTGTGTGTACTTTAGTAAGGTGTAAGTCTTAAAATGTGAAAACTGTTCTATAATGAAACTATGTACAGAACAAGCAATCTTGTGGTTCTATGTACATGCATAAACCTAGAGTTTTGTATGCTGATTGCCACTGAATTTGAACTAAATGATAATTACTCTATCAACATTTTTATTGGTCTGTTATTTTACTAACATTTCCAACTCTGGAAATAACCTAAAAGCTCTTGGTACTTATTTCCAGATGTAAATTATGGGCTGTCTGGCAGGTTTCAATTTTAAAATTGGTTAGACAATAAACAGTCATAAAACCCTAGATGTGTTCATAAACTTGGAGTTATCTTCTGACAGATGCTTTCAGTTGAATGTTACAGAGATGATAATTGCTTTATTAAGAATTGGATGCTCCTGAAATTTAAAAAAGTTCCATAAACCATTTCTCCCTATACAATCCAAGATATAAAATATGTTGCCTTTTTTAAGGTTCACCAATACAAGAGGTGGGAGAAGAGGATCATATTGGAGAACATACTCGGGCAATATGATAATTTAATCGTGTCTCTGGACTAAAATTAGGAAAAAATAATTGTTTTTACTATTTTTAGACCATGAATTTCACTGGTAATCATATCAACACACACATAATAGATGTTACCAAAATAGATAGAACATAATGGATTCACCAGCTTTGTTACACAATCTTACAATTACATGCACAATTTCTTGTCGAGAAAGGAAGGACATTTGCAGTTCTTACTACTTATAAAGTGTCTCTCTCAACAACCAATTATCTGGTGTTAACTTAACTATCTCTCAACTTAATCCGTTTAAACTGGCTGTTTGTTAACTGTGAAGGAAGAGCTACAAATTAATTTCAATGACTCATATAAAAATGTTTGTCCTAAAAGTTTGCACAATTCTTTTTTGATTTTGTTACCTAAATAACAAAACACAGTTTGTATTTACTATTTTCAGAACTACAAATGCTGGGCTCCTTTGTTAAAAATACAGAAATACAAAAAGCTTTCAATATTTCATAAACCACTTTTACTAGAATAAACTGATAAGTGAGAAAATAAAATATTCAACTATTGTCACATTGAGGAGAGTTCTTTTTTGCAATTGTGATTTCGAGTGCATTGTTTGCCGTATGTTGCATTTCTATTTAGATTAAATAGATTGGTTTGCTGACATAATCTACCGAGCAAATATTTGTACAACTTTTTGAAGAAGTCGATACATCTTTTTCAGAAGCTTGCAGTACATACAATGAGCAAACATTGACAAACACGAAAGCTTAATATTTCGTTCTGCAGTTTCCTGAACACATTAAATGAATTTGATTTGTATTCAATAGAGTGTGTGTGGAATTGTTTATTCAACAAAGCATAATGATAGGCTTAGGTTAAGCGCAGACAATTCCATATAATTCCCCACGCATTGGCATTGCTCATTATTCACATCATCCAGAGAGCAACAAAACAAGGATTGATTAGAGAACTCCATCTCCAGTCTGTCACTACCTTATCACCACTCAGTTAGATAGGCTAAAGGTATGTAGCTTATCTTTTACCAGTCTACTTTTCTTTCCTAACAAAACAGCTGAAGAGCTTTCTTATGTAAACAGCTTGTTCCAAGGCTAATAAATGGAATGGCAAGTTACTATCTAACACAACAGCTGAAGAACTTTAGGCTGATGATGAGACTGTGCAGATCCTTTTAAAAGATATTTCTTGTCTTTCTTAAGAAATTTGAGGCTGCAAGACTTTCCAACACTTCTCTACTGAGACAGTTTTATTTCTAAGAAAAAGGCGATGCATCAAATTTAGCTGCAAGAGTCAGTTGTCAAATAGGTGCATTTGCCTTCCTAGATATGATTAGCATAAGTGACCACTATCAAATGCTTTTTCGCTCACATTGTTATGATAATATATCAAACAGTTCAAGGAATTAATTGATTGCATTTATAATAAGCAGTGCTTGTGTATGCTTCCGCAAAACACACTAAGTTTGTGGGGCCTATGTTTACATCTAAACTTTATACCAACGACAGCGTAATTCATTTAGCATGTTTTAGAATTTTGCCTGCAAGGCTGTGGCTATGGACACAGAGAACATTTACATAGCTAAAGATTTACTTCATTTACCCTTTTCAATGCTGGTCAAAGCAAATTAAATGAGACAATAGACCAAACATAGTAAAGTAAATTATGTTGCGGAAAAAGCTCTTGTTGCATAACACTGCTTTATGATGTAAATTGGCAGGCCGGGTGTTGGTGGCAGGTATATAAGGTGTAGTAGAGTGTGTTTTTGGAGAATGTAGGAATGTAATAAAGGTTGAAGATACAAATTCAGTATTTTAGATAGAAAATCCCTAAAAACACATTTAGCTTTTCAGCATTAATGGCATGTGGGTGCTGTTTGTAGCTGGCCCTATCACTCAGCATAACCATAAAGTACAATTTTTTAAAGCCTTCTAATTTTTCTTCCTCTGTTTTCAAGGACAGGGGTATCAGCTTGGAGCAAAATGGAAAATGTACAAGACTGGTACAAGAGTGATAGGTGTTTTTTCTACCACCCATCATTCTGAGCAGAATTAGAGTATGAAATGATGGTCTATTTATGAGATAACAAAGTTGACATGGCTTGAGAACAGTGAAAATTTGGCTATTTGTATGCCTAGAAGCTTGACACTGTCAGAACTTTTAAGTTTACATTGTTTACAGGGATAGAAAATCTGCATACACACAGTTTTTCTGATGGTAAAATTAATATTTTGTGGCTTGGCAATATTCAGAGATTTGTATTTCAGTTTACACTAAAGTGATAGTTTTTACATGCAAAGAAATACCAGCATCCGCTGAATAAAGATGGTTACACAGCTTAATGTAGCTCAGTTATATTAGATGTCAATTTATATTGGTCAATGAAAATTGAACATATAGGTTTCAAGGGCGTAGCATTTACTCCAAGGGTTCTGGGGAGTTTATAATTTATATAATGTAATATCTGGCTCACTGGTTGCCTGTTAATATTTTATTTTTAAATCAGTTGGAGATTAGCTCTGGAGTGTTGAATAGTGAAGGCACAATAGTGCATAACTGGAATAAAGAGAAAATCCCAATCATGAAAGAACAAAATTTCCTTTAATGGCAAAAGCTGTTTTTTTCTACTTCAATGGCACAACACGTGTTGTTGGAGGGGATGTTTAATAGAAAAAAAGATGAAAAGAGCTTCACATTTATAGCACAACTGAGTGAGATCTTGGTTGTCAAATGTAACTTAGCAGAATAATATTTGTCGCATGACAGTTAGTCTCAAATACTGCATAAAAGGTGAGATTTAAAATATTGCGCGTACATATGTTATATGGGCAGCGTATTTAGAAACCTCAAAGCATAGTGCTTTAATCTGTTTCACAACCTTCACCTATTATAAAAATATGATTAAGATTAAATGATGAATCAAGAAGTATATTTACAGCCTTCAACAACAATAAATACCTCTAAAAGTAAACTATAAAGACATAATACTGATACAAAAGGTTTGTTTATTCACCTTTTACCAGTTATGAGCAGAACTAAGCAGTCATTGCTGCTCTAACATCTGGAACAGTAAAGTATCAAACAACTACAATGAGCTATGGAGTGTACATGAGACCATATGTAAAGTTAAGTGCATATATATAGGTTTATTTAGACCCATGGGCTATCATCACTTGGTTTTCCAAGACCAGGATAGAAGACCAAGAGCAGAGTTGAGCTTGTTCCTTTAACTGGAAGTGTCTATATATGGTCTATGGGTTAAAGCAATTGAAGTATCTTGATAGTTTCCAAGTAAAGATCTCTCCTTCTTGTGAAAGTGTTTTCATCATTGGAGCATCAATCACAATAACTAGAATCCCTCAGTTAAATTTTACATCTATCTTTTTCAAACGCACACTGATGATTTCCTATAATGATTTAATCTTTACAGTTCTTCAAATAATATATTTAATAAATTAGCAATACTGTAATATTCTGTATTTTCTCCTTACATACTTGATATATTATATACAGTAAATGAAGTATTTAAATAGATGTATAGATGTATAGATGTATATAGTATACATATTTAATTCATATGCAAAGTTAAATATATATATTTATTATATATATTATATACTGCACATATTTACATATAATATGTTTACTACATATTATATATAAACTATATGTTCATTCTCCTTACCCAAATGCTTCAACCATTAGAGTCTAGTTTTGTGACACATAAATACCTTCTCCTATAAAAAGTCACTTAAATAAAAACTATTCATATCAAAATGTTTTTTTCAGCATCTAAGTATTGTTAGTGTGCAAGAGTTTACGAAAATGCGGACCTTTTTGAAATTAAATAAATCGCGAAGAAAAATAATAATATTTGTGAAATGTTGTATAAGAAACCAGTCATACTTTTACAGGCCGGTCATTGCACTTGTGGTACTATGTTTTCAGCAACGGATTTTGTGGAAGGCTTTTTAAAACTGCTTTAGTTTACTATTCATATAAATGCTGAATCTAATAATGTGAAGACACTTTTTTATTGGCTAATTTTAATATTGCTGATGCAATCATAGACCGCAAATATTTTTATTTAATGTTGTCAGTGCAATACATATAGTATCTTGATTAAAGATTAATGACTATTATAGCAACTGCAATTAACAAAGTAATCTTGCGTAATAACCAGAGAACTCTTATACTGAATTTTAGAACCAATACCTTCTACGGTATTTGAAGTGGAATTGGCGTTTTTAATACTGTTCGTGAAATATGGAGCTTGAACTAATTAATTTACTCACATTTATATACAAATCAAAACTATCAAAGTAATGTAAATGTCAATAAAAATGCAACCACGTTATACAGCTGCCAATTTTTAGCATCTTTAGACAACTCTATGCCATATTGTATTCCTAAAGACTGTATAAATCTTTATAACAAAGAAATCTTTAATAGTTCTTATAGCATTTGTTGATAGAATTTTTCTTACAGGTGTTTAAGAAATATTGTAGTTTAGATACAGGTGTAGCTTTGTATAACAGTGCAAAGTATATAAACTGTTCAACAACATACATGTACTTGAACATATTTTTTAGCAAATTTATTTTCCTGACCTCTTGCCACTTCTGTTATAGAGCTCAGCACATGTGGGGTAGTAGCAGTTATTATTACGACTCTTCTTTATTATTACATATTGCCTTTTATTTTGCAAGTGTTCGACTGAATGACATATGACAAAATAACTGCAAAAGAAAAATGCTTTAACAAAACATAAAATAATAAAATCTCAATTTTTTTCAATAATCAAAATGCAACAAGCAGATTAAACAGTCATAGAGTATCTTAACACATTAAATAGACTAATTGGACTACTCCTGCTATTGACCTTCAGTTTAGCTATAAACATAAGACACACAGGCCTTGTGTGTCTATTGCGAATGCATACACAAGCACTGCACACTTTGATTGCAATCCATTTGTCCCTTTAACTGTTTGTTAGTTTCAAGATGAGGAATCATCGAAGAGAAAGGAGCATTTTTAGCTCCTCCTCAAGCTAATCTTATCTAGTTTGGCAAATGCTACTATTTGACAGCTGACTTTGTTTGCTGAATTTGGAGCATCATATTTTTATTAGCTACTAAAACTGTTTTAGTAAACAAGTGTTAGTAAGTATGAAGGCTGGCACATTTCCTTTGGTAGGTCAAAAATTCACAACCAAGGTGGAATCTTATCATCAGCTTAAAGGATGGTTCTCATATCGATTGCCAGACTCGGGCCTTGAGACGTGTTGAAAACGCTCCGGCGTTGAAAACGCTTGCGACGCTAGGCTCTGCGGCTTATGTTCAAATAAAGCTGCATCGCTAATAAAGGCATAAAACATGTTCACTCACCATATCGTTTTGATAATGGGAACCTTCACCTGTACAGTGCAATTCGGGAAGGTTTAGCCTTCATGAAATTTGAACAGCGCTAAACTCTTGCGTTGCCGCCGGCAACTAACGGCGGTACTCGGTAGTACCCTGCGCATAGGTTTACTTTTCACCGCTGATAGCCTGCGGTGCTGTTGCCGGTGCTTTGCGGCGTATATGGGAACCAAGCTCTAAGCTTTTCAGCTATTGTGTTAGCTAATAACTTATCATTTCCTTCATTTGCCTAAGAACAGGTTGATTGTGTGAGCTGCACTCACAGTGTGTCAAAATCAAGTCTACTGTGCTTTAACAAAAGCAACCTGTTAATCCTGCAGCAAGATCGTCAGCATCTTTAGGCAGTTTTCAAAAGCTAATACTCAGCCCTCTTTTTAAATGTGTTGCTTACTATGACAGCTACAGAAAGCTATATCCTTATGACTTGCGTGTATTATGGGCACCCTAGTCCTCACTAGTCCAGTCTACAACAGTATAGTCTTTTCAATACAGTATGAAACTAAATGTATGCAAATCAACTAAGCTAATTTCAGGAGACATAGTTGAGCAAAGCTCGACTAGTAAAAAATGCTGCACATTGTACTACACATGCACATTTGTAATTCTAAACAGTGTGCACAGGAATATGTGTTAAAGCCTACAGCAATTGGAACTGATGTATTTGGCTTTTTCGTAAAGTGATTGATGATGAGGCGTTACTCACTAAAACTAGAATTTTTCAATCATTCTCTGTATTTTTGTTTGTTGGTGGTACAGGAAATGGAAAACACCAATGTATACAAACCTTATGTCATATGTCTTATTGTAGGGAATTGTCCGCTCATAAGCCAAGCTTACCAATATGCCTTATTGAGAACTCTCAACTCCACACCTTCCCTACTAAATGTGAATCCAACTTATTCATAATTTTCAATGGACTGCATAACAAAATCTAAAGCCTTTATGTTTGTCAATGACTTTCTATGGTGTACGCTGTAAACTTATGCAGAAGATCCATCAATTTTTTTCATAACGTACAAGCACTTGCCTCCCAGATTCTTTAAGGAAACCAATTTTATTTGATCTGAAGATGAGAAAACCATATGAAAGAAAAAATACCCAGTTTAAATCACTTTAATGATATATAATTTTGTTGCAAGTGGTATCTGTTAAACAATTAATTTTCTTGCTTGCTATTTTATTATAATATAAATGATTTTTGAAACTCTAAAGGCTTTCTGTATTTGTGCATTATTAAAAAAGGGGATCAGCAATTACACTTCTGAAACCGTACTGCGTTAGTTAATATATTACATAAAAACATCAAGTAGAAACTGTGACAGTTCTCTATCTAAATAACAAATTTAGAAGAAATTGTGTAAGCTTTTGGGAAATCCTTATTCTATGGGTCAACAGAATCAAATTGTCACTCTACTTCCACAAATAACAAGTTGCCAATTTCGATAGATTGAATAAAGTTAAGAGATAGCCATTCTCATTCTTAGACACTTACACACACGCGACGCATACCACACACACACACACACACGCACACACCCAACACATGCACCTCCCACACATCATGCACACAGCATTGCATGCACACATCCCACCACACACCACACGCACACCACGCGCATACCACGCAAATACCACAAATAAACCACGCACACCCACGCACCCACCACGCACACAACATCGTGCACAAACACACACCTGGCGCACACCATGTGCAGCCCATGCGCACATGTCACACAAACACTGCACGCGCACTGTACATACACCGCACACACTGCGCACATACACGCACGCACACACACACTACTTGCATGCCACACACACACCAGATGCAAACAACATGCACACCATATGCGCACTACATATGCGCGCACACATGCACACCATGCGCACATGTCACACAAACACTGCACGCACACTGTACATACACCGCACACACTGCACACACACACGCACGCACGCACACACACACACACTACTTGCACACCACACACACACCAGATGCAAACAACCTGCACACCATATGCACATCAAATGCACACCAAGCCATGCGCACACCATGCACACAACATCACAAACACCCCACACACACCAAACGCACACCAAGCACATCGTGAGCACACCACACGCACTTCACTTGAAAACCTTGTGCACCCCACACGCACACTATGAGTGTAAACCACACAAACACGGCACACACTGTGCACACACCGCATACACCGCATACACCACACACGTACCGCACACACTACATGCACGCTACATACACACCCCATGCACACCACACGCTCACCACATGCACACCCCACACACACCACCTTTGCGCATGAAAACACCCACACATCAAACACATGACACACACACCACATACACACACACCATACACACTCTACACACCATACACCACCGACACACCATACACATGCCACACACACACCGCACACGCACACGGGTACACTCACACACCGAACTCACATAACACACACCACTGACACACCACACACACACACACACACACAAACATACCCACACCCGCACCCACACGGGCATGATAGGCACACACAGTAGTAAAAATTTTAATTTAACAGTTTTTCAGATGTAAGAAACAAAAAATATGGGAAGTATGAAGATTTGATAATACTGGGAATCAGATATTCGAGGCTCCTTAACTTAAGAACCTCAGGCTATACCTACAACAAGATGAGCTCATACTGCTTGCAGTTTATTAGCCTAACATGCTTAGTTTGGGTTCATGTAACTTTTTGCCAGTAAAATGTGCTTACCTGTATGTTGAATAAACTCTCTAATAATACATAACAAAGCTTTGTACGCATTAGTATTTTCCATGAGTCACATCCAGAGTCTGAAAAACAAGCATTTATCGGAGAGCTTCAGCGCTATTCAATCAATACCTCATAATCACTCAGCTCAATAGCAAGTCAGATACGTCAGCTCTGATGGCTCTCAAAAGGTAGGCTTTGACATCTGCTCATATCTACATCGTTGTGAATAATAAAGGTGCATACTTAGTTTATCTGTTAGCATTTCCGCCTGACTATCCATTGCTATATATCATGTATATTATTTTATGACATTATTCTACACTTCTATGACTTCTCCACGTCATTTAGAAAATGACTATTCACATCAGAAAATGAAAGACAATTGGCAAAGATCCCACATCAGCTGTGACACCTTGTTGGTAATCTTGTGCCGAAGTTCCCTGTGCAGTATTTTGGGAAAGATTATGCCTTGCGCTCACCACATGCACACCACACACACACCGTATGCACAGCACATGCACACCACAAACACACCACACTTGCGCACAAAAACACCCACACATCAAACACGCATGACACACACACCACATACCCACACACCATACACACTCTACACACCACACACCACCGACACACCATACACATGCCACACACACACCAAACACACACATCCCACACGCCGCACACGCACACGCATACACTCACACACTGAACTCACATAACACACACCACTGACACACCACACACATACACACAAACATACCCACACTCGCACCCACACGGGCATGATAGGCACACACAGTAGTAAAAATTTTAATTTAACAGTTTTTCAGATGTAAGAAACAAAAAATATGGGAAGTATGAAGATTTGATAATACTGGGAATCAGATATTCGAGGCTCCTTAACTTAAGAACCTCAGGCTATACCTACAACAAGATGAGCTCATACTGCTTGCAGTTTATTAGCCTAACATGCTTAGTTTGGGTTCATGTAGCTTTTTGCCAGTAAAATGTGCTTACCGGTATGTTGAATAAACTCTCTAATAATACATAACAAAGCTTTGTACGCATTAGTATTTTCCATGAGTCACATCCAGAGTCTGAAAAACAAGCATTTATCGGAGAGCTTCAGCGCTAGTCAATCAATACCTCAGAATCACTCAGCTCAATAGCAAGTCAAATACGTTAGCTCTGATGGCTCTCAAAAGGTAGGCTTCTACATCTGCTCATATCTACATTGTTGTGAGTAATAAAGGTGCAGACTTAGTTTATCTGTCAGCATTTCCGCCTGACTATCCATTGCTATATATCATGTATATTATTTTATGACATTATTCTACACTTCTATGACTTCTCCACGTCATTTAGAAAATGACTATTCACATCAGAAAATGAAAGGCAATTGGCAAAGATCCCACATCAGCTGTGACACCTTGTTGGTAATCTTGTGCCGAAGTTCCCTGTGCAGTTTTTTTGGGAAAGATTATGCCTTGCAAGAGATCAACAATGTTCAACACTTGCACTTATTGTCAGTTGTCAATAGCTTTATGGATCACTCACTAATGTTTACAGCCTAAAAGAGAACCATATGTAGTTATTTACTGCTAATGAGTTGCTACAACAAAATAGGGTTACCTGTTAGTAAAATAGGTATCAGCAGTAATTTATACAATGAGGATTGTTAGCATAAGTTTGTTTGAAATTTTAACAAGTTAAATTTAAATGTTTCTTTGCTATAAGCAGTAAATATAATTGCAAAAAACCTTTTTTCGAGGTAAGTCAGTATACTTGATCACACAGATGTGAGATTAAAATACCGTACAGGATGAAAATATCCGATGGATATAAAAATTCGCGATTTCGCGAACAGTCAACTCTGCGAATTATTAAATTCCGTGAATAATTAGTTCTATTTTTTATCACAAGGGAGAATAACTACTGCATCAAATTGAAAACTAGTCGCTAGGCTAGTTTTTAATATAACTACTAAACGTAGGCGAGTTCCAAAACATTTTTAAAATCATTGCCTAGACTTTGAGCTAACACCATTGCCAATGCATCACATTTATTTACAAAATTATTCCAGGTTGTGGCCAGGTTGTCACAAGATAGGCAGAACGGCGTCATAGCGAAAATAGCCACTAGACAGAAGTACTAAACGTAGCCGAGTTCCAAATCGTCTTTAAAATCCTCGCCGGGGTTCGAGTTTTATTGCCATTGCAGCAAACTTTACAAAATTATTCAAGGTTTTTATAAGTAGTTCGGCATGGCTTCATCATCGCAAAAAAGCTCTCCTAGTCTTTATACATTGAAATCAACTCTATCAATCTCGAATACCGAAGTTGAGGACGATCATGATTCTGATCTGGACATTATGGTATGTATTTGATGTGCAGTGCAGATACGTTTTTCCATTATTAACTGCATTAGTTAATTCTTTTGTTTAAAAACTGATCGCTTTCATCAAATACTTCAGCTATTGTTTTTGTACTTCCTTGACACTTGTTAAGATTTTTTTCTTTTTTGTGTTTACTGCAGATTGAGAATAAAACAACCTACTCCGATTACGAAAACTAGAGACAAGTAGTAATATTCATCAAGGCAGGAATATTGGCAGAGAAGCAACCAGTCAACCTAGACCCCCTTCATTGACAACAACTCCTTGATATCGCTGCAGCAAACATGATTAAATTATATTTTTTATTTCATGTATAGATATATTATAATTTATTACAAACTTGAGTGTACAAATAAAATTTTACAAACGATGAATGGAGTAAATATAAATAGTTTAGTCTATATTGCGGTTGTCTAGAGCAATAAAATTAAACTGATACTCTTGATAAGTGAATACTAGCGTGTAATGGCGCTCTCTGACTAGTTATTTTGGTAATAGCAGCTCTACATCGCTGTCACTGTCTTGAGTAGATGTTAAAGGCGATTCTCTTGCTACTACATGGCTGGTAAGGAAGTTATCATCAGAACTCTCCTCGTAGCTTACTATTGCAAAGTTCTGCCGGCTGGCCAAAGATTTTTGCTCGTAAAGGCGTTTTAGCTCTTTTTTTAAATCAGATATATTCTCCTCGTAAGTAGCTGCGGTCACTTCTATCTGAATTTCCAGACTTCCCTGAATGATTCGTGACATACACCACCCTTGCAATCATTGTTCTTCCGTGTATGATGAAAAATCTCTCTCTCACACTAAAACAAATAATGAATTGGTAGGGATGGAAAACATGAATATTGCGTTTTACCGAAGAACCAAAGTAAGATTCAACTAATTTAGTAAATGTGAAAAACTCATTACTTACCACAAATTGTTGGTTCATCAAAGGCCTCCAAATCTGTGAATATTCGTGAAAACCTCTGAACGCAACAAAGAATTTATAGCTTTGAACGATCCACCCGTAGTTGTAAGCTAAATAGAAAACGAAACGCGAAATGCGCGCAGCCGCGCATGCGTAAGGTTAACTCTATTGCTAGACGTAATAGAGTTAACTTTTCCTAGAGAGTGGCAGTTTTCAGCCGCGAATAAATTCATCCGCGAATATGCATAAAAATACAATTTTCGCAAAATATAACTCCGCGAATAAATTCATCCTGTACGGTATTACGAATATGCAATTACATAAAAATGTTAATACATGCAGTTATGAAAGAAACCTTGATACATCTCTAAATTATTTTCTATAACATTTTTATAAGAATTCAAAACAATATAATGAGATGTGATAATAAAAGTTAACTTTGCTGCGCTTAGTTGCTATTGTTACCACTAATCTGTAACAAAGTGATTGGTATTGAGCAGTTGTTTAACTGCCACATTGCTAGATTAAAACATTAAGACTTTACAATTACATAAGCAATGTCAATGGTTACTAAGAACAGAGGCTCTCTTTAATCTTAGTCTTGTTATTCATCTCAACAATAGACTAAAGTGACTGTAAAAAAACCTTTCAATAACTAGACCACCTAGAAGGTGAATATGTTTACAAGAGTCAGAAATCAATTAATCTTTTTCAGCAGTTTGTAAATCGTAGAATACAAAGTCGATGGTGCAACACAAAAACTATAAGTTTTGTTATGCGCATATAACTTGGTGCACGCTATTATTAAGTTTGATCACTGTTCAAAATAACGTAATCAATGTTGTCTGCCTTCTGCGCAAAGTTGGTTTTTAAATAAAGAACATTGATGAGCTGTCACTTTTAGCAAGCAATAACCTAAAGAGCTACAATGCACTTGAGTCACATTTTCTGTGTCTGTCATTACAATTTTAAAAGCCAACATTATAGTTTTATTTGCATTCATTTGGGGATAAAAAAAACTTTAGAAAATTTTTCCATATGGGAAACTTTTTTCTCAACCCATAATGCTCATAATTTGTGTTAGAGGTTTGGTTTGTCGCTTTTTTGTCAGTCTGTTCAGCTATTATATTTCAGGAGTAAATCTTTGTGTTCTACATGTAGACATCGAGCACAGTTTAGTGATAGGATGTCACTTTTTCATTATTAACTTCACAAGAACTCTTATCTTGTATATTTCTCTAGTATACTTTATACATAGTCTAATTAGTTAACACCTTTGAACAATAGGAAGTTACTAGAATGAATATTCAAAATCATAAATCTGTTTGGAAGTTGATTTAACAAAAGAGCTGAAACAGAGAAAGCACTTGTTGATTCTATGCCCAAGTTTTTTTCTTGATGCTGTATTCTGAGGAACTTCTACCTTGCTACCTAGAGCACAAACACTGCTTTCAAAATTGGCAGCGTTTTGTGCTTTAGGTATAGTTAATAAACTTTTGATGATTGGTGAGCATAGGTGGAGCCCGATAGTTTTTGGGTTTGCAAACAATGAAGAAAAGCAATTTTACTAGTATACCTTGAAGTTAATTGTATTGATCTAACATAAACGGCAATTCCCTATTACTTAAACAAAGCTTCCATTACAATGTCCCATTTTTCATGGATAAGTAAAACTAACAGTGTATCAATCAGTTAATCTAAAATACTTGATCATATTAAACAGGGAAATGGATTAAATAGGTGTTGCAGAATGTAGTTCAGTGCTTGCTGGTTGTATTGACAGGCTGTACCTGCTGTTCCTTCTTCACTCGCTACTGTTGCATGATAGCTTTGAACTACTTCAAGTGAAAGTTATCTGGCAGTGCAGTAGTAAGCAGTCAGAGTACACTTACCTCGATTGTCAGAAAGACAGAAGTCTCACCGATGGCTGCTATTACCTGATCCACTTTGCACAGTATAGACCTTGTAATGATGTCTGTGATGGAACAGATGTTGGGTCTAGAGATGAAGAGAGATGTAATGCTGACTGTTCAGGTACTCAGAGTAGTATAGTCAGCACATCTCTGTATACTAGTACAACCTTAGATTTAAATCTGTGAAGATTTTATAAAACTCTATGTAAAATGATAGCTGGAAGGTTGATCGATGGTTTTGATGAACTTCTAAAATTGGTAAGTAATATTACAATACTAACGGTTTACAGACATCTCATTATCTATAAAACGTTATTAGCGTTTAAAGGTTGACTTGCAACAAAATTCACATTACATTTATTTGATATCAAAAGATTTACCATGTCTTACTCTGTTGTGTTGTAGGTGCCAAATATTTTGGAATGTGATTACAAGCTCTTAAAAGCTAAAAAACGAACAGTTTATCGCAGCCACACGAGACCGCCGTAGTTTGGATTCTCTTTCCAAAACGGCTCAAATGTGACGTAGTTGTGAGAGATGGTTTCTGTTTACACTTTCATGCATCCTTATTCGTCGAAATATTTTCACAAATATACTTCACGCATTCAATAAAACCATGTCTATTGTTCTTATGCGTCTATTTTATCATCATTGTAATGATGTCACTTTTAGCAGTGATATCTTATAACTTACCGTAAAAATCCATTTAATTTTTTAACCTTACGTCGAAGGAGTACATATAATTGTCCGATAATCATGACGAGCCTGTTGGTCATCTGTGATAATCGAAAAGTGCTGCAAAAATTGTTTGCAAAGTATTGGGTCACATGATCAGATTACGACTTGACTATTTGATCAAGCCAAAACAAAACTGTAAAGTAGCGAGCATCTATATTTGATATGGGGTCTTTAGTAAAACCCGAAGTGTTTGTCATAAACTAGTGCTACGATAAGTTTTATGTTGAGCTTTTTATTGGCCTTTCAATTCACATGAGAACATCACGTGACAAGACAATAACCAAACTGTAATGACTACGTCAGATAAATAAAGAGATACAAATCTATGGCGGCTTTTCGTTTTTGAGCTTTTAAGAGCTTGTAATCATATTTTCACATATTTGGCACCTACAACACAACAGAGTCAGACATGGGGAATCTTTTGATACCAAATAACTGTAATGTGAATTTTGTTGCAAGTCAACCTTTAAATACATTCATCATACTGCTTCTTATTACATCAGTATACTATATATGATTCCTATCTTTTTCTTTTACTCAAATCAGGTACAACCCATTGTAAAACTCTATTGAAGTTGTCCCAAGAGTTCATCTCAAAACTTAACGTGTTCCATGTTTTATTTTTGATTGTGAGACTTTCATTGGAACTTCCAACTCTCCAAACTCCAACTTCATGTCAGGTCATTCCACTAAACTTTTTATATTTGTCTTCTAAAAGCGTTAATTAAAAGGTTCTAAGCTACGTTCTTACTATTACCAAAATTCCTCTAATTGAACGCCACCTCTATTTGACAGCCACTATGAGAGAAGTATTGGAAAATAGAGAGCAACAAATTTGATTCCCACTATGACATTTTTGTTTTTTACGAACCCATAATAGCAAGAAATCAGTAAAAAAGTGTCCACCAAATCGTATTAAAAATGAATCTTTTACTTCAAAAACCATTAATTCTCTCGTTTTCTAATTCCAAAAGTCTTTTCATTTTTTGTAATTTAAAACTTTGAAAGCAACATCATAGAAATAATAATAACTATCAGGCTAAGAGCTATTCCTTGTTTAACACGGTCTTGATACTTCAAAGTACATGTATATAAAAAATGGTCTACATTTAGGATGGTATATGAATGACTATTTTTAGGCTAAAAGATACCCTTAGCAGGCATGCAGCTGCTAAATGTTTATCATTAGACTCTACATCTATTTGTGCAAAGTGCAACGCATAGAAATTTAGCTCTGCTAGAAAAGTTTTTTGATGCCAACATCGACTAGTTCAGCATTGCAAAAGAAGAGTTGAGGTCAGAAAACACTGTGATAAATATTGAACAACCAGAAGATGTTCATGCCATCAAAAGAAACAATCAGAATGCAACTGGCCAAGCAAATATTTCTGTTTGAAATTAGAAAGATGCAAAAGTTGTTATTCAATTAGAGGTTTAACAGTGACTTGCTTCAAAAATAACATTTACACAACGCTGAACTTTGAATATTTCTACAGGCAGTGTAGGCGCATGATAGCATGTCATATACTGAGATTGTGCATGGCATAATGATTTCAAATTTAGACTCCATTAATTTGTGTAGATCATGAAAGACATGTACAGTAATACTTCAACTTACGAGTGCTCCAACGTACGAGAAACTTGAGATACGAGCCAGCTTTTAAGCAAGTTTTAGCACTAACATACGAGCCATATTTGAGATACGAGCACGTGAGTCAGTTGCCAAGTATGCCGGAGGTGTTTTATGACAACAGCATCAATCTGTATTTTTCAACTGCACAGGTTATACTTTTGTACCGTGTTTTTGTGCACGCTTTTCAGTGCAGAATTATGTGAATTAAAAGTACTGTGCGTAAACCGAAAGTTTGCCAGTAGAATGAAAAATAATGCAAAGAAAAAGAATGCAATTTTCCATTTAATATCAAATGATAACAATTGATATTAAACGGAAAATTATTGAAAAATATGCGAAATGTGTATGCATGATTGAGCTAGCTCAGCAATATGACAGAAATACATCCACAATTATCAATCAGAAGGATTATATTCAGGGCATTTAGCTCGCAAAAGTACTAACCGTAGTTTCTAAACGGCGCGGCGATCTTTATCACCGCTGATGGAGAGACCGCTCAGGCATTGGATATAAGATAAACAATTGGCCGGTGACAGCGTAACTGAAACGACGCTATTTGAAAAGGCCGTTGCTATCTATCAAAACTATAAAAAATAGACATTCGGACAAGTTGACTAGTGGTCGTGCATTAAACCTTTGTGACGACACCTGTGTTCGTCCTAATCGCGACATGTTGAAAGGGCGACAAAGGCAAACGTCCTTAGATAGGTTCATCTTAAAACGGCCGGCTAGTCGTGAAAGCGAAACAAAGGAAAAATTAGCTAACTAGCGAGAAACTTCAAACTATGAACGCCGAAGAAATTTTGATTAAGTTAAGTTAAAAATGAAAGTTTGCTTTTAGATTTGCTTCTAAGTTTGTATTTTAAGACTTTGATAAAATCCAAATCTATCAAAGTCAACTGTTGTAATGAAGGATAACTTATATATCTCTCTCTCGCAAATGCTAGCGTTAGCTGCTATTGTAGCCTATGTATTTGATTTTACATTTTAATTTAACACATTTCCTTGCATTATTTTTTATTTGTTGCTTTTTGAAAGCAAGTGGTAAGTTAGGACAATAATCAACATGTTCTTTCTGTTACAATATCTTGTTTTGAGTGTTTTATTTACATTTTACAGAGTATGGAAACCAATAAATATATATTTAATTGTTCTATATATAAATAAATTGCACCAACATACGAGTAAATTGACATACGAGCTCAGTCTCGGAACGCATTAAGCTCGTAAGTTGAAGTATGACTGTATTATTTTTTAATGCTGTTAATTTATTTATATAAAAAAGAAACTACAAATCTACTATTGTAGCCTTCGTTCAAAAGACAATTATTGCTTCACAGCTATAAAACGGTCCTCTGCTTTGTGTGGGTTCATATCATTGCTAGTTAATTTACACACGTTTTGTACTTGTTATAGGTAACCTTGGCGACAAGCGGCAGGCCAATGAGAGAGACGTCGATAGAAAAGTTGGTCTGAGTGAACCTGTACACCGAGCTATAAGCATAGCAGTTGCTAAAGCCATGGTGGATTCAAAATTTAAGCTGCTCAACTCCACGAGCCAGACTGTTACAAATATAAAAGATGACGTGCTGCTCATATTTATGACTCAACTCCTCTTCTATGCATTTCTTAAACTGTTTTGTAAGTACAATTCATATTATTTCTAATAAATAATTGATACGATACACTCACTGACGTCTTTTGCAACTAACATGTTTACAGAGGTCTTGGTGTTGTCCAGAAAAAATTATGGATATTTTTACAAAGTTAAAATTTTGAGAAAATACTTGTTTAACTTTCATTATTTCAAGCTCATGTTGCTTTTCCTGGATGTTTCTACAGCCCACACTTTATAATTTGTTCAAAATGCCTTCTATTACTCATTGTGCAGCTGGCAATAGGGGTTATTATGATATTGATTGATAACAAAAGTAATCACTGCTGAGTAAATCGGTGGCTAATCACAATTCAGCATTTTTAGTACCGTGGGACAGCTACTCGTAAATTAATTTGTTCCGGAAGTGATTTTTTTAGATTGGTGCATTGTCTCCTAAAATTGGCAGTACTTGATAAGGGCGGTACTCGAGAGTGTAATACTGCGCTAGTGTTTATGATTCATGCGAATAGCCGCAAATACATTGAACTCCCATTTCACTAAACATGGCTTAATAGTAAGCCCTTACTATACTGTGGATATAGTATAACATATATGTAAGATATACAGACCAAATAGCATATTATATAAAATTAATTACAGATTAATAAGCAATAAAAACATCGGAGAAACAATTCTAACTAAACTATTCTTTGTAAACATTGTTCTCTACACTCTGTTAGCTAGCATTTAATGTTTTCATAGATATGTAGTTGCTTATGTCTAGCATAAGTTAGTTATTAAATTAATTAGTAAATGGCATAGCTAAACAAAATGTTTTATTGTTACATTTCTCCTTCAATAAATATTCCTAGTCGTGGCCATTTTAACCAATCCATTCTTGTTGCATTTCAGCTGTTTTGGTGAAGCTGCTACAAAAAATGTGCATGTGTCTGAAGCCAAAGCCAGGTAAGCAATTAAATGGTGAGAATAAACATACTAAAATGTTATGTCCCTTACATAGTCTATACTTAACATATTGTACATATTGTAAACCAGGCCTAAACAAGCGTGTTTATACTCACCATCCGCCTAATACTTGAAGCATTGGCTAACAAAGGTAGAAGTTAACTCATGAAGGAAAAACTTGCTAATGCTTTGTTATTTTTAGCTCACATCACGTTTTTGCTGAACCAACATATTACATCACTTTAGTAGTCAAAACTTAGCTGATGGACATGTGGTACAACATTTTTAAGTCATTATGTCTATATTTATAATTGACATAACATTTGGCATGTCTCCGACTGCCTGAAACAATTGAATTTTAATTTTAAAAAATCTTGTTTAACTGTTTCTATTTCTAGTTCATGTTGACTTTGTTGAATGGTCAATAACATATTGATAAACATATACAATCATATATTTGTTTTGATGATCTAACTATACAAGTATCTTCATCTTGATGCATGTAGATCTATTATTACAATGAACATACAATAGTAATGATGTATAGATGTAAGATTACAGCTTTTACTCTGACAAAGCCATATACCATTAGTTGATATATCTGTTAAAGATAAAGCATTTTCAGATTTCTGTGTGTACTTTAGTAAGGTGTGAGTGTTAAAATGTGAAAACTATTCTATAATAAAACTATGTGCAGAACAAGCAATCACGTGGTTCTATGTACATGCATAAACCTAAAGTTTTGTATGCTGATTGCCACTGAATTTGAACTAAATGATAATTACTCTATCAACATTTTTATTGGTCTGTTATTTTACTAACATTTCCAACTCTGGAAATAACCTAAAAACTCTTGGTACTGATTTCTAGATGTAAACTATACTATGGGTTGTCTTGTAGGTTTTCAATTTTAAAATTGGTTAGACAATAAACAATCATAAAACCCTAGATGTATCCATAAACTTGGAGTTATCTTCTGACTGATGCTTCTAGCTGAATGTGACAGATTAAAATTGCTCTATTAAGAATTAGATGCTCTTGTAATTTAAAAAAATTCTAGAAACCATTTATCCCTATATAATCCAAGATATAAAATCGGTTTCCCTTTTAAGGTTCACCAATACAAGAGGTGGGAGAAGAGGATTATATTGAAGAACATACTCGGGCAATACGATAATTTCATAGTGTCTCCGGACACAAACTAGAAAAACTTAATTGTTTTTACTAGTTTTAGGCCATGAAGTTCACTGGTAATCATATCGACACACGCAAAATAGATGTTACCAAGAAAGATAAAACATAATGGATTCACCAGCTTTGTTATAAAATCTTACAATTACATGCACAATTTCTTGTCGAGATATACTCATGTGACACGGGGTTTGGACATTTCTGACTAGGAAGAAGTTTTTTTGTTCTTACTACTTATAAAATGTCTCTCTCAACAACCAACTATCTGGTGCTAACTTAACTATCTCTCAACATAATCCAATCAAATTGGCTGTTTGTTATCTGTGAAGGAAGAGCTACAAATTAATTTCAATGACTCATATAAAAATGTTTGTTCCAAAAGTTTACGCAATTCTTTTCTGATCTTGTTACTTAGATAAAAAAACACAGTTTGTATTTGCTATTTTCAGAATTACACATGCTGGGCTCCTTTGTTAAAAATACAGAAATACAAAAAGCTTTCAATATTTCATAAACCAATTCTATTAGAATAAACTGATAAGCTAGAAAATAAAATATTCAACTATTGTCATATCGAAGAGAGTTATTTATTGCAATTGGGATTTCGAGTGCATTTTTTTACGTATGTTGCGTTTCTATTTAGATTAAATAGATTAGTTGCTGACATAATCTACCGAGCAAGTATTTGTACAACTTTCTGAAGAAGTCGATACATCTTTTTCAGAAGCTTGCAGTACATACAATGAGAAAACATTGACAAACACGAAAGCTTAATATTTTGTTCTGCAGTTTTCTGAACAAATTGAATAAATCTGATTTGTATTCAATAGAGTGTGTGTGGAATTGTTTCCTCAACAAAGCATAATGATAGGCTTAGGTTAAGAGCAGACAATTCCATATGATTCCCCACGCATTGGCATTGCTCATTATTCACACCATCCAGAGAGCAACAAAACAAGGATTGATTAGAGAACTCCATCTCCAGTCTGTCACTACCTTATCACCACTCAGTTAGATAGGCTAAAGGTATGTAGCTTATCTTTTACCAGTCTACTTTTCTTTCCTAGCACAACAGCTGAAGAGCTTTCTTATGTAAAAAGCTTGTTCCAAGGCTAATAAATGGAATAACACGTTACTATCTAACACAACAGCTGAAGAACTTTAGGCTGATGATGAGAATGCGCCGATCATTTTAAAAGATATTTCTTGTCTTTCTTAAGAAATTTGAGGCTGCAAGACTTTCCAACATTTCTCTACTGAGACAGTTTCATTTGTAATAAAGAGGTGATGCATCAAATTTAGCTGCAAGAGTCAGTTGTCAATTAGGTGCATTTGCCTTCCTAGATATGATTAGCATAAGTGACCACTATCAAATGCTTTTTTGCTCATATTGTTATGATAATATAACAAACAGTTCAAGGAATTAATTGATTGCATTTATAGTAAGCAGTGCTTGTGTACACTTCCGCAAAACACACTAAGTTTGTGGGGTCTATGTTTACATCTAAACTTTATACCAAGGACAGCGTAATTCATTTAGCATGTTTTAGAGTTTTGCCTGCAAGGCTGTGGCTATGGACACAGAGAACATTTACATAGCTAAAGATTTACTTTATTTACCCTTTTCAATGCTGGTCAAAGCAAATTAAATGAGACAATAGACCAAACATAGTAAAGTAAATTATGTTGCGGAAAAAGCTCTTGTTGCATAACACTGTTCTATGATGTAAATTGGCAGGCAAGGTGTTGGTGGCAGGTATAAGGTGTAGTAGAGTGTTTTTATGGGGGAATGTAGGAATGCAATAAAGGTTAAGACAGATTGAAGATACAAGTTCAGTATTTTACACAACAAATACCTCGAAACACATTTAGCTTTTAAGCATTAATGTCATGTGGGTGCTGTTTGTGGCTGGCCCTATCATGCAGCATAACCATAAGGTACAATATTTTAAAGCCTTCTGATTTTTCTTCCTCTGTTTTCAAGCATAGGGGTATCAGCTTGGAGCAAAATGGAAAATGTACAAGACTGGTACAAGAGTGATAGGTGTTTTTTCTACCACCCATCATTCTGAGCAGAATTAGAGCATGCAATGATGGTCTATTTATGAGATAATAAAATTGACATGGCTTGAGAACTGTAAAAATTTGGCTATTTGTATGCCTAGAAGCTTGACAGTGTCAGAACTTTTATGTTTACGTTGTTTATAAGGATAGAAAATCTGCATACACACAGTTTTCCTGAGGGTAAAATTAATATTTTGTGGCTTGGCAATATTCAGAGGTTTGTAGTTCTGTTTACACTAAAGTGATAGTTTTTACATGCCAAGAAATACCAGCATTTGCTAAATCAAAATGGTTACACAGCTTGATTTAGCTCAGTTATATTAGATGTAGATTTATATTGGTCAATGAAAATTGATCATATAGGTTTCAAGAACGTAACATTTGCTCCAAGGCTTCTGGAGAGTTTATAATTTATATAATGTAATATCTGGCTCACTGGTTGCCTGTTAATATTTTATTTTTAAATCAGATGGAGATTAGCTCTGGAGTGTTGAATAGTAAAGGCACAATAGTGGATAACTGGAATAAAGAGAAAATCCCAATCATGAAAGAACAAAATTTCCTTTAATGGCAAAAGCCGTTTTCTTCTACTTCGATGGCACAACACGTGTTGTTGGAGGGGATGTTTTATAGAAAAAAAGAAGAAAAGAACTTCACATTTATAACACAATTGAGTGAGATCTTGGTTGTCAAATGTAACTTAGCAGAATAATATTTGTCGCATGACAGTTAGTCTCAAATACTGCATAAAAGGTAAGATTTAAAATATTGCGCGTACATATGTTATATGGGCAGCGTATTTAGAAACCTCAAAGCATAGTGCTTTAATCTGTTTCACAACCTTCACCTATTATAAAAATATGATTAAGATTAAATGATAAGTCAAGAAGTATATTTACAGCCTTCAACGACAATAAATACCTCTAAAAGTAAACTATAAAGACATAATACTGATACAAAAAGTTAATTGGTTCACCTTTTACCAGTTATGAGCAGAACTAAGCAGTCATTGCTGCTCTAACATCTGGAACAGTAAAGTATCAGACAACTGCAATGAACTAGAGAGTGTACATGAGACCATATGTAAAGTTAATTGCATACACATATATATATATATATATATATATATATATATATATATATATATATATATATATATATATATATATATATATATATATATATATATATATATATATATATATATAGGTTTATTTAGACACATGGGCTATCATCACTTGGTTTTCCAAGACCAGGATAGAAGGCCAAAAGCTGAGTTGAGCTTGTTCCTTTAACTGGAAGTGTCTATGGTCTATGGGTTAAAGCAATTGAAGTATCTTGATAGTTTCCAAGTATAGATCTCTCCTTCTTGTGAGAGCGTTTTTAACTTTTTATCATTGAAGCATCAATCACAATAACTAGAATCACTCAGTTAAGTTTTACATCTATCTTTTTCAAATGCACACTGATGATTTTCTATAATGATTTAATCTTTACAGTTCTTCAAATAATATATTTAATGAATTAGCAATACTGTAATATTCTGTATTTTCTCTCTACGTACTTTATATATTATATACAGTAAATTAAGTATTTAAATAGATGTATACATGTATATAGTATACATATTTAATGTATATGCAAAGTTAAATATATATATTTATTATACATTATATATACTGCACATATTTACATATAATATGTATACTACATATTATATATAAACTATATGTTCATTCTCCTTACCCACATGCTTCAACCTTCAGTGTCTAGTTTTGTGACACATAAATAGCTTCTCCTATGAAAAGTCACTTAAAAAAAATATTCATATCAAAATGTTTTTTTCAGCATCTAAGTATTGTTATTGTGCAAGAGTTTGTGAAAGTGTGGACCCTTTTGAAATTAAATAAATCGCGAAGAAAAATAATAATATTTGTGAAATGTTATATAAGAAACCAGTCAAACAATTGACATGTCAATCATTGCACTTGCAGTATTCTGTTTTCAACAACGAATTTTCTGAAAGGCATTTTAAAACTACTTTAGCTTACTACTCATATAAATCCTGAATCTAATAATGTAAAGGCGCTTTTATTGGCTAATTTTAACATTGCTGATGCAATCATAGACCATCAATATTTTAAATTAATGTTGTCAGTGCAATACATATATTATATTGATTAGAAATTAATGACTATTATAGCAACTGCAATTAACAAAGTAATCTTGTGTAATAAGCAGAGAACTCTTATACTGTATTTTAGGACCTAATACCTTCTACGATACTTGAAGTGGAATTGGCGTTTTTTAATACCGTTCTTGAACAATGGAGCTTGAATGATTTCATTTACTCACATTTATATACAAATCAGAACTATCACAGTAATGTAGATCTCAATAAAAATGCAACCATGTTATACAGCTGCCAACGTTTAGCATCTTTTGACAACTCTATGCCATATTGTATTCCTAAAGACTGTATAAATCTTTATAACAAAGAAATATTTAATAGTTCTTATAGCATTTGTTGATAGAATTTTCTTACAGGTGTTTAAGAAATATTGTAGTTTAGATACAGGTGTAGCTTTGTATAACAGTGCAAAGTATATAAATTGTTCAACAACATACATGTACTTGAACATATTTTTTAGCAAATTTATTTTCCTGACCTCTTGCCACTTCTGTTATAGAGCTCAGCACATGTGGAGTAGTAGCAGTTATTATTACGACTCTTCTTTATTATTACATATTGCCTTTTATTTTGCAAGTGTTCGACTGAATGACATATGACAAAATATCTGCAAAGAAAGATACTTTAAAAAAACACAAAATAATAAAGTCTCAGTTTTTCAATAATCACATTGTAACAAGCAGATTAAGAGGTCATAGAGTATATTAGCACACACTAAATACACTAATTGTACTACT